>NC_060183.1:42628530-42632626 GCF_021184085.1 Oncorhynchus gorbuscha | reverse complement strand
CAGTGGTTCTTAACCCTGTTGGAGGTACTGAACCCCACCAGTTTCATATGCGCATTCACCGAACCCTTAAGTGGAAAAATAAATTATGATTTTTTCAAATTCAAAACATAGGTACATATTTTACTGGTGCACAAAATGAACCGTGCGTCAACATCACTGTGTTCAAAGAACAAAATCATCAAAACATGATTTCCACACAAAAACATAATAATGAATATTTACTGCAAATCAGTGTGACTTCTGCTGTTGCCTTTCAGAGACCAGTTCAGAAATGCGCGGCTTCACCTTGGCAAGTGCCACTCTCATGTCATTTTCGCAACAAAGTCTGTTCCTTTTCTTCGTTTTTATGTCCAGCATCCTCAAAAAGGATTGCTCGCAAAGATATGTTGTAACAAACGGTATGAAAATCTCAAGAGCTTTCTTAGCAATAACAGGGTACGTTACAATTTGTTGACACCAAAATGTTGAAAGCGTTGTTGTTCTGAAGAATTGCTGTTGAACCTGGCTCGGCTGAATTTCAATGATTTCATCGAGGTATTCATCATTGACATCTGTTGTCTCAACACTAAACGTGGAACGGCTGTCTCACCCATGCTGGATATGACTCTCTTGTAGGGGAAGCATCCGTCGAGAGACTTTGGAAGCTCATCTAAGTGTGTGACAATTGCTGCTTCAGTTCCGCAGGTACAGAAATGTCTCCGATTCCAGATAATATCTTCGATCTTACTTACACAGTCGTCCAGCAGGGAAAGTTTGCGAAGTTATCATTCTCTGTTCGTCGTTTTCCATAACGGTAGCTTTTTTGAAAAGCCTTCAGGTTTTCCTCCGCTCGATGATGTTGACTCCACCGCCCTGCATCTTTTAATTGAGATGATTGAGAGCTGCGAAGATATCAGCCTATGTACGCTAAAATGAGAATTAACTCATTTTTGTAGCAATCTGCATGACAATGTTGGTGCTTTTGCAAAACAGGTTTATTCCACACGGCAAAAAACACGATTCAGCACCTGTCCCCGGGACACCACCGGCTTTAGAATGGTACAGAAGTACCTCGAATTCAGAGCCCATTTCTTTACACAGCTCACTGAAGATGCGGTGCCTCAGAGCACTAGTTGGCACATAGTTCACACATTCCACTACAATATTTAATACTTCTGCCAATTTTTGGAGGCAAGGTTTTTGATGCCAACGCATGCCTGTGCTGAATACAATGCATAACAATGATGTGTGGTACATCGGCATTCACTAGCGCACAAAACCAGACTTTCTTCCCAGCATGACTGGAGCTCCGTCCGAACAAACTGCAGAAACCATATCCCACGAAAGATTGTTGTCTTTGAAGAAGTCATCCACAAGTTTCTTCACATCGGCTGCCTTAGTTGTTGTTGTAAAGGCTTACAAAATGAAAAATCTTCCTTTATCACGTCAGTGTTTCACATAGTGCACGAATAGAGCAAGTTGGCTTAGATTGGAAACGTCTGTGGTCTCGTCGATTTGAATGGTGTCATTTGAAAGAGGAATTTGGGATAAATTAACTTCAGCCTCTTTTCCCAGCATGATATTCGCCATTTTCAACACAGCTGAGTGTTTCACCAATGGTGTGTGGTTTGCCTTGCTTTGTGATCAGGTAAGCAACTTTGTACGATGCTGTGGGGATCAGTTTGTTGATGGGTACAAAGCCGAGATCAGGCAGAGTAGCTTTTACATCGAATCTGGCTCTCTTCACCTTGAATTCAGCGAGCGTTGTGTTCTTGTATTTTCCATCTCCATGCAGCTTAAGGAAGTGTTCTTAGTTTTGCCGGTGCTAGACTAGAATTACTCAACTTGGCATTGCAAATCATGCAGTTAGGACGCTGACTCCCATCACGTTCCGTTATACATGTGAATCCATATTGTACATATTTGTCCGACCACTTTCATTTTTTGCTCGACATAGTAAGTATGAAGGGATTCAAATATTAAGAAAGAAATCACAAGACATACCATCACGACAGTCACAAGTAGACTACTGGGCACACCAAATTCCCTGGAGCACAGATAGGCCAAGCGTTGTAGCGTGATCACCTGCAGCCAATGATGGCCAAGCAGGGCGTGTCATCACGAATCATATGAGTCGGATGTGTGTCCTGACCTCCGCCGAACCCCTGAGACTGACTCACCGAACCCCTGGGGTTCGATCGAACCCAGGTTAAGAACCACTGATATAGTGCCTGTGTTCAATTCCTGTCTGCTAAGCAAGTGCAGGTAGTATCCAGGGGTCTTACGTTACCTGAGCCTGTGTGCATTCACTAGTAGAAAGGGTATTTTACATTTTTGCTTCAATGTATTCATTTGTTAGTGTCCGGAGTTAAAGGTTTTCTCTGTGAATGACTGTAGTCAAGGTGTGTGTGTGTGTGTGTGTGTGTGTGTGTGTGTGTGTGTGTGTGTGTGTGTGTGTGTGTGTGTGTGTGTGTGTGTGTGTGTGTGTGTGTGTGTGTGTGTGTGTGTGTGTGTGTGTGTGTGTGTGTGTGTGTGTGTGTGTGGCTGTGTGTGTGTCTGTTTGAGCTATGTTAAAGTTGCACTTGCATGAAGCTCGAAGATTAACTCCGTGTCCAATTAGCTCCCCCAACTGAGAGACTCCGAAGCTCCATTTATACCTGGTTCTAACATGCGTCTGTTGTCCTGATCTTGTCCACATTCTGGTTGTGCCCACATTTGTCGATGTGTAGACAATCGAAATACGCATTGTGATCTGATTGTGATTATATCTTTCTGACCAACTTCGGAGGTAGTCAAAGACGCATTTTGTACGGATGTCCTTGAAGTGAACTTCAAGCTGAACTTCGGCAAGACGGAGCTGCTCTTCCTCCCGGGGAAGGACTGCCCGTTCCATGATCTCGCCATCACGGTTGACAACTCCATTGTGTCCTCCTCCCAGAGCGCCAAGAACCTTGGCGTGATCCGGGGACAACACCCTGTCGTTGTCAACTAACATCAAGAGGTGGCCCGTTCCTGTAGGTTCATGCTCTACAACATCCGCAGTACGACCCTGCCTCACACAGGAAGCGGCGCAGGTCCTAATCCAGGCACTTGTCATCTCTCGTCTGATTACTGCACCGCTGTTGGCTGGCTCCTGCCTGTGCCATTAAACCCTACAACTCATCCAGAACGCCGCAGCCCGTTTAGTGTTCAACCTTCCCAAGTTCTCTCACGTCACCCCGCTCCGCTCTCTCCACTGGCTTCCAGTTGAAGCTCGCATCCGCTACAAGACCATGGTGCTTGCCTACGGAGTTGTGAGGGGAAGCACCTCAGTACCTCCAGGCTCTGATCAGGCCCTACACCCAGTCAAGGGCACTGCGTTCATCCACCTCTGGCCTGCTCGCTCCCTACCACTGAGGAAGTACGGTTCCCGGCCTCAGCCCAGTCAAAACTGTTCGCTGCTCTGGCCCTTCAATGGTGGAACAAACTCCCTCACGGACGCCTTGGGACAGCGGAGTCAATCACCACCTTCCGGAGACACCTGAAACCCCACCTCTTTAAGGAATACTTAGGATGGGATAAAGTAATCCTTCTCACCCCCCTTAAAATATTTAGATGCACTATTGTAAAGTGGCTGTTCCACTGGATGTCATAAGGTGAATGCACCAATTTGTAAGTCGCTCTGGATAAGAGCGTCTGCTAAATGACTTAAATGTAAAAAAAAAAAATGTAATTTCTAAAATTATCAGCCGAAATTGTTGCAACCCCTACTACTAGCCTGTTCAATCTCTCTTTCGTATCGTCTGAGATCCCAAAAGATTGGAAAGCTGCTCTGCGGTCATCCCCCGCTTCAAAGGGAGAGACACTCTAGACCCAAACTGCTACAGACCTATATCTATCCTACCCTGCCTTTCTAAGGTCTTCGAAAGCCAAGTTAACAAACAGATCACAGACCATTTCGAATCCCACAGTAACTTCCCCGCTATGCAGTCTCGTTTCCGAGCCGGTCATGGGTGCACCTCAGCCAAGCTCAAGGTCCTAAATGATATCATAACCGCCATCGGTTATGGTTAAGAGAAAATACAGTGCAGCTGTATGCATGCTCTTCAACTAAATGCATGCTCTTCAACCGATCGCT
>NC_060183.1:42620382-42628430 GCF_021184085.1 Oncorhynchus gorbuscha | reverse complement strand
ATGACACATAGTGTACAGATGAACCATTGTTTGCTCCTGAATTACACTTTTTCTACCTGTATTTATTGTCTGTATATGTCCTTTGTCTATGCTATTTCCGATTATGTGTTATGTATGCACAGAGCCGCAACCCAAATCACCCCATGGGGATAATAAAGGAATTATCTTATCTTTACACCCTGCCCTCATTTATTCAGCTTATTGACGTGATCTGTAGTGAAACATAAAAACACGAAGAACCATATTAGTAAGCAATAAAAACACTTCTGCTTGATTTTTCTGGTCCAAACTATATAGCACAATTAAGGCCAGCATCAAGCCAAATGCGATTAATTCATCTTGTGTGAGCTACTGCTATACTTCTAAACAGGTGTCAATAATCAGATCTCAGAAATCAAACAGGTCATCAGATAGGTTGGGATGGCTGATAGGCTATAGATGCTGGGATTAGGTTTAGGTATAGAGCTGAGGTTGGGTTTAAGTTTAGGGTTCTGGATAGTAGGTAAGCAATTTGTTGATAGTTAGTTGAACATTTAGTCACAATCCAAATACTGTAAAGAACATTTTTCAGTGTTTAAGTTTTAATACGTCTACACGTAGCTAAGCCTTTGTCTGTGTACATACCGATTAATTGCTGCACTTCTCTTTGGGTCTCCCTGACAACATCCTGGTTGTGTTGGATGCCCTCCTCCCATTCAGCAAATGTGTTACCAACATTTGGACCAGTGGTTACATTATAAATGGGTTTACCTGATTTGGACCTAGTAGGTGTCTGGATGAGGACGTTCAGTGTAATATGATGTGGGCTACTGATTTCAAGTCCTGATAGCTGAATGCCTCTACATGCTGGTGTTACAAGTACATCCATCTACAGTACACCTTCAGTTGCCGTATCATGTGACTATGGACTGCTGCTGGCATCACGTTTACATGGATTGATTTATCCAATGTAGTTGAAAATGGCACACATTTTGTAAATTACTCATAAATTGAGTAATAGATGGGGATTGACTGTGAAAGAAGATGATTATTTCAGCTACTTACTTCTACAGGTGTCTGAATCAGCAACCTGGGGATAAACAGTATACAGTACAACACACTGCTTCAAAATTGAATACCTATTCAAACAAGATCAAAACCATTTCCATGGATACCGGTAGTAACTTGGCAACGACCGTGTCTGTCTGTTGTCGTGGAAGCATATGTCTCATTACATGGATGTACTCTGCTTTTTCTGCAATTAATGACTGGGATACAGCTCAGTCATCGTCTCTCGCTCGCTCTATCTCTATCGCCTCTCTCTTTTTAAACATACACATGCACGCACAAGCAAGCTTGTTCGTGTGTGTGCATGAACGTGTGCATGCATGTGTGTGTGAATGCAATAAATGTATGTTTCACCAACTTGCACTTCAATATATCACCAATTACAGTGCATGCACTATTAAAGCAGTAAATGGTAGATGACGTACCTTAGATTAATATGGCACAACCAGCTCTTCATTTGGGAACAAAGTACAAGTCCCATTTCAGCTTGGGAGCTCAATCTCTCAGGACACTTTTACTATTTTCTCTAAGAGCTGAGAGCTATAAACATCACATTCCTCTGATCAGAAGCATAATTGAATCTGAGCTGAGTAGGACAAACTGATGATGTCAGCAGCATGTAGCTACACTCTGGAGATGGGGATTTCCCTGCTGTGTCTCGTTTCTAGTGATGTGGGGGTGGGGATGGATGGATGAATGGATGGATGGAGAGAGGGGTATCCACTGTTTGATGTATCCTTAGGGCTTAGGCTACTACTGAGTGGATGTGGTCTGGGAGCTCAACTCAATCAATGACTGGATGTCTGAGAAAGAGTTGTAGCAATATAGAATAATGCAAAGAAGGCCAATGTTTGTTAGCTAAAACTGGCTACTACTGTAGATACAGTGTTACTATAATATCTACACTGGGATGTGTACTGTGAACACTGTCAAGGTGGCCTAAACACAATGACCTAAATAACCAAATATTTACATTGTGTGGTCAGTTATGGAAGAGTACCAACCTTGAATAGATTCAATGTATCCGCATATAATTTTTAAATAATGGATCAAATATTGTCGTAATGACGTCACTGCTACTGGAAACTGGGTGTCGTGCGTGCTGCAGCTGGGCCAAGAGAGCTCTGTCTGCTCAGCTTCCTTTCAGCGGTAGACGGTTGCCTCGCGCACCACTAAGCGCTTTTTGTTGTGAGACGCAGAGGGTTGCGGAGTCATGGGTAAGCTTAAGGAATTCGATATTACTTTCACCAACAACAAAGTGGTCTACAGCCCTGGCGAATCCATAAGTGGGTCTGTGAAAATTACAACCGGTACCTCACTGCAATATAAGGGTAAGATTACATATTTTTTGTATGTATCACTGGCTCAATGAAGCGCATCAGGGTTCGATTTCGGTGGACGAACTGAACGGGAAGAGAGGAACTTTTCCTCTCTTTACATGGCCTAAACAGAAGATACCGTCCTTAAAGTGTTCTATTGTTTGTTCTATTTGTATTTTGCCATGCAAAATAGGATTGAAGTAGCCTATATTTATGTTTGATACATATTGCGCATTGCTGCTGGGTTAAGTGGACATGCCTGTTCTTGACTGAGCCAGCTGCTGATTTCAGATGTTTACGGCTGTTTTGGTAAGAGATCAAATCAGACAGTAGGCTACATACTGTAACGTTACCGCATCCTGTTTAGTTCTAGTTTAGTATGACCTGTAGCTTAGTGTTCACAGTTTCACATCTGTTGCTAGTTATAACGGTATGTCGTGAAGCAAAACCATGATCATAGAAAGTCAACAGGTGTGGTTGTGTAATGATTTTCTCATTTGAATCTGGTCAATTGTTAGTAAAAATATACCGAATATTTTAGGACTTGCATAGATATGCTGTTTTTGATATGGTAGATTTGGACCAACAGTGGATGATCAGTTCTAGAGAAGGTAGGTTAGGCAAGGTGGAGTGCAGCTTGTAAGGTTTCCATGGTGTTACACAAATAATCTATTGTTTATATTGTGTGTGTAGAAGTGATCTTAAACTGGATTCATGTCAGATAATAGGAGAATGCAATCAGTCTATAGCCAGAGACAATTTTCACATAATGTCTATGTACAGTTGAAGTCCGAAGTTTACATACATTTAGGTTGGAGTTATTAAAACTCGTTTTTTAACCACTTCACAAATTTCTTGTTAACATGCAAGTGGGTTAGGACATCTACTTTGTGCATGACACAAGTCATTTTTCCAACAATTGTTTACAGACATATTATTTCACGTATAATTCACTGTATCACAATTCTAGTGGGTCAGAAGTTTACATACACTAATTTTACTGTGCCTTTAAACAGCTTGGAAAATTCCAGAAAATTATGTCATGGTTTTAGAAGCTTCTGATAGGCTAATTGACATCATTTGAGTCAATTGGAGGTGTACCTTTGGATGTATTTCAAGGCCTACCTTCAAACTCAGTGCCTCTTTGCTCAACATCATGGGAAAATCAAAAGAAACCAGCCAAGACCTCAGAAAATAAATTGTAGACTTCCACAAGTCTGGTTTATCCTTGGGAGCAATTTCCAAATGCCTGAAGGTACCACGTTCAACTGTACATACAATAGTACGCAAGTATAAACACCATGGGACCACGCAGCCGTCATACCGCTCCGGAAGGAGACGCGTTCTGTCTCCTAGAGATGAACGTACTTTGGTGCGAAAAGTACAAATCAATCCCAGACCAACAGCAAAGGACCTTGTGAAGATGCTGGATGAAACAAGTACAAAATGATCTATATGTACAGTAAAACAAGTCCTATATCAACATAACCTGAAATGCCGCTCAGCAAGGAAGAAGCCTATGCTCCAAATCCGCCATAAAAAAAGCCATACGGTTTGCAACTGCACATGGGGACAAATACCATACTTTTTGGAGAAATGTTCTCTGTTCTGATGAAACAAAAATAGAACTGTTTGGCCATAATTGACCATCGTTATGTTTGGAGGAAAAAGGGGAATGACTTGCAAGCCAAAGAGCACCATCCCAACCGTGAAGCACCTGGGTGGCAGCATCATGTTGTGGGGGTGCTTTGCTACAGGAGGGACTGATGCACTTAAAAAATAGATGGCATCACGAGGAAGAAAAATTCTGTTGAAGTAACATCTCAAGACATCAGTCAGTAAGTTAAAGCTTGGTCGCAAATGGTTCTTCCAAATGGACAATGACCCCAAGCATACTTCCAAAGTTGTGGCAAAATGGCTTAAGGACAACAAAGTCAAGGTATCGGAGTGGCCATCACAAAGCCCTGACCTCAATCCCATAGAAAATTTGTGGACAGAACTGAAAAAGCCTGTATGAGCAAGGAGGCCTACAAACCTGACTGTTACACCAGCTCTGTCAGGAGAATGGGCCAAAATTCACCCAACTTATTGTGGGAAGCTTGTGGAAGGCTACCCTAAACGTTTTACCCAAGTTACACAATTTAAAGGCAATGCTACCAAATACTAATTGAGTGTATGTAAACTTCTGACCCACTGGGAATGTGATGAAAGAAATAAAAGCTGAAATAAATTATTCGCTCTACTATTATTCTGACATTTCACATCCTTAAAATAAAGTGGTGATCCTAACTGACCTAAGACAGGGAATTTTTACTTGGATTAAATGTCAGGAATGTCAGGAATGTAAACTATGTAAACTTCCGACTTCAACTGTAAATGGAGAACCTGACGAATTACCCTTGTTCAAAAAGTTATTGCACCTTCCTCTCTTTCACCTGATGTATGACCATTACACAACATTATTAAACAGTTCCTTGCTTGCAAACCAAATTCAAATCAAATCAAATCAAATCAAATCAAATTTTATTTGTCACATACACATGGTTAGCAGATGTTAATGCGAGTGTAGCGAAATGCTTGTGCTTCTAGTTCCGACAATGCAGTGATAACCAACAAGTAATCTAACTAACAATTCCAAAACTACTGTCTTATACACAGTGTAAGGGGATAAGGAACATGTACATAAGGATATATGAATGAGTGATGGTACAGAGCAGCATACAGTAGATGGTATCGAGTACAGTATATACATATGAGATGAGTATGTAGACAAAGTAAACAAAGTGGCATAGTTAAAGTGGCTAGTGATACATGTGTTACATAAGGATGCAGTCGATGTTGTAGAGTACAGTATATACATATGTATATGAGATGAATAATGTAGGGTAAGTAACATTATATAAGGTAGCATTGTTTAAAGTGGCTAGTGATATATTTACATCATTTCCCATCAATTCCCATTATTAAATGGCTGGAGTTGGGTCAGTGTCAATGACAGTGTGTTGGCAGCAGCCACTCAATGTTAGTGGTGGCTATTTAACAGTCTGATGGCCTTGAGATAGAAGCTGTTTTTCAGTCTCTCGGTCCCAGCTTTGATGCACCTGTACTGACCTCGCCTTCTGGATGATAGCGGGGTGAACAGGCAGTGGTTCGGTGGTTGATGTCCTTGATGATCTTTATGGCCTTCCTGTAACAACGGGTGGTGTAGGTGTCCTGGAGGGCAGGTAGTTTGCCCCCGGTGATGCGTTGTGCAGTCCTCACTACCCTCTGGAGAGCCTTACGGTTGAGGGCGGAGCAGTTGCCGTACCAGGCGGTGATACAGCCCGCCAGGATGCTCTCGATTGTGCATCTGTAGAAGTTTGTGAGTGCTTTTGGTGACAAGCCGAATTTCTTCAGCCTCCTGAGGTTGAATAGGCGCTGCTGCGCCTTCTTCACGACGCTGTCAGTGTGAGTGGACCAATTCAGTTTGTCTGTGATGTGTATGCCGAGGAACTTAAAACTAGCTACCTCTCCACTACTGTTCCATCGATGTGGATAGGGGTGTTCCCTCTGCTGTTTCCTGAAGTCCACAATCATCTCCTTAGTTTTGTTGACGTTGAGTGTGAGGTTATTTTCCTGACACCACACTCCAAGGGCCCTCACCTCCTCCCTGTAGGCCGTCTCGTCGTTGTTGGTAATCAAGCCTACCACTGTTGTGTCGTCCGCAAACTTGATGATTGAGTTGGAGGCGTGCGTGGCCACGCAGTCGTGGGTGAACAGGGAGTACAGGGAGAGGGCTCAGAACGCACCCTTGTGGGGCCCCGTGTTGAGGATCAGCGGGGAGGAGATGTTGTTGCCTACCCTCACCACCTGGGGGCGGCCCGTCAGGAAGTCCAGTACCCAGTTGCACAGGGCGGGGTCGAGACCCAGGGTCTCGAGCTTGATGACGAGCTTGGAGGGTACTATGGTGTTGAATGCCGAGCTG
Source organism: Oncorhynchus gorbuscha (assembly GCF_021184085.1). Classification (NCBI taxonomy): domain Eukaryota; kingdom Metazoa; phylum Chordata; class Actinopteri; order Salmoniformes; family Salmonidae; genus Oncorhynchus; species Oncorhynchus gorbuscha. Next base: position 42,622,100 of record NC_060183.1, on the reverse strand, counting down.
TAGTCGATGAACAGCATTCTCACATAGGTATTCCTCTTGTCCAGGTGGGTTAGGGCAGTGTGCAGTGTGGTTGAGATTGCATCGTCTGTGGACCTATTTGGGCGGTAAGCAAATTGGAGTGGGTCTAGGGTGTCAGGTAGGGTGGAGGTGATATGGTCCTTGACTAGTCTCTCAAAGCACTTCATGATGACGGAAGTGAGTGCTACGGGCGGTAGTCGTTTAGCTCAGTTACCTTAGCTTTCTTGGGAACAGGAACAATGGTGGCCCTCTTGAAGCATGTGGGAACAGCAGACTGGTATAGGGATTGATTGAATATGTCCGTAAACACACCGGCCAGCTGGTCTGCGCATGCTCGGAGGGCGCGGCTGGGGATGCCGTCTGGGCCTGCAGCCTTGCGAGGGTTAACACGTTTAAATGTCTTAATCACCTCGGCTGCAGTGAAGGAGAGACTGCATGTTTCCGTTGCAGGCCGTGTCAGTGGCACTGTATTGTCCTCAAAGCGGGCAAAAAAGTTATTTAGTCTGCCTGGGAGCAAGACATCCTGGTCCGTGACTGGGCTGGATTTCATCTTGTAGTCCGTGATTGACTGTAGACCCTGCCACATGCCTCTTGTGTCTGAGCCATTGAATTGAGATTCCACTTTGTCTCTGTACTGACGCTTAGCTTGTTTGATAGCCTTACGGAGGGAATAGCTGCACTGTTTGTATTCAGTCATGTTGCCAGACACCTTGCCCTGATTAAAAGCAGTGGTTCGCGCTTTCAGTTTCACGCGAATGCTGCCATCAATCCACGGTTTCTGGTTAGGGAATGTTTTTATCGTTGCTATGGGAACGACATCTTCGACGCACGTTCTAATGAACTCGCACACCGAATCAGCGTATTCGTCAATATTCCCATCTGACGCAATACGAAACATGTCCCAGTCCACGTGATGGAAGCAGTCTTGGAGTGTAGAGTCAGCTTGTTCTGACCAGCGTTGGACAGACCTCAGCGTGGGAGCCTCTTGTTTTAATTTCTGCCTGTAGGCAGGGATCAGCAAAATGGAGTCGTGGTCAGCTTTTCCGAAAGGGGCGGGGCAGGGCCTTATATGCGTCGCGGAAGTTAGAGTAACAGTGATCCAAGGTTTTACCACCCCTGGTTGCGCAATCGATATGCTGATAAAATTTAGGAGTCTTGTTTTCAGATTGGCTTTGTTAAAATCCCCAGCTACAATGAATGCAGCCTCCGGATAAATGTTTTCCAGTTTGCAAAGAGTTAAATAAAGTTCGTTCAGAGCCATCGATGTGTCTGCTTGGGGGGGGATATATACGGCTGTGATTATAATCGAAGAGAATTCTCTTGGAAGATAATGCGGTCTACATTTGATTGTGAGGAATTCTAAATCAGGTGAACAGAAGGATTTGAGTTCCTGTATGTTTCCTTCATCACACCATGTCCCGTTAGTCATGAGGCATACGCCCTCCACTCTTCTTACCAGAGAGATGTTTGTTTCTGTCGGCGCGATGCGTGGAGAAACCCGTTGGCTGTACCGCCCTGGATAGCGTTTTCTAGTAAGCCATGTCTCCGTAAAGCAGAGAACGTTGCAGTCTCTGATATCCCTCTGGAATGCCACCCTTGCTCGGATTTCATCAACCTTGTTGTCGAGAGACTGGACATTGGCAAGAAGAATACTGGGAAGTGGTGCGCGATGTGCCCTTTTCCGGAGTCTGACCAGAACA
>NC_060183.1:42605748-42620282 GCF_021184085.1 Oncorhynchus gorbuscha | reverse complement strand
GCCCGGGAAATTCATTAGACACAACCTTTCCATGCCATCTGCTTCCCTCTCTCTGACGTCCACCTCTTTGACGGGTCCTATGGCCACCTCTTTGGCCGGGTCCTATGGCCACCTCTTAGATCTCTTTGACGTGTCCTGTGGCCACCTCTTAGATCTCTTTGACGGGTCCTATGGCCACCTCTTAGATCTCTTTGACGTGTCCTGTGGCCACCTCTTAGATCTCTTTGACGGGTCCTATGGCCACCTCTTAATTCTCTTTGACGTGTCCTATGGCCACCTCTTAGATCTCTTTGACGGGTCCCATGGCCACCTCTTAGATCTCGTTGACGGGTCCTATGGCCACCTCTTAGATCTCTTTGACGGGTCCCATGGCCACCTCTTAGATCTCGTTGACGGGTCCTATGGCCACCTCTTAGATCTCTTTGACGGGTCCCATGGCCACCTCTTAGATCTCTTTGGCGAGGTCCTATGGCCACCTCTTAGATCTCTTTGACGTGTCCTGTGGCCACCTCTTAGATCTCTTTGACGGGTCCCATGGCCACCTCTTAGATCTCGTTGACGGGTCCTATGGCCACCTCTTAGATCTCTTTGACGGGTCCCATGGCCACCTCTTAGATCTCTTTGACGGGTCCTATGGCCACCTCTTAGATCTCTTTGACGGGTCCCATGGCCACCTCTTAGATCTCTTTGACGGGTCCTATGGCCACCTCTTAGATCTCTTTGACGGGTCCTATGGCCACCTCTTAGATCTCTTTGACGGGTCCTATGGCCACCTCTTAGATCTCTTTGACGGGTCCCATGGCCACCTCTTAGATCTCTTTGACGGGTCCTATGGCCACCTCTTAGATCTCTTTGACGGGTCCTATGGCCACCACCTGAAATAACAGCCTTTTTGATTATCTGTTTTGAGTTTTGTACTAAGATTTGAAAATGTACCATATACTTGTTAAAATAGTACCAAAGCAATAAAAAAAAATGTAAATTAGTCAAAACAGGGTCATTTTACATCTGGCCAGAAGTTAATAAGAAAACTTTCTTAACAGAGGGAAAAGTCCTCATGTCTGTTGCCTATATAGAATCCCTATACTTTAACGATGACAGATTCTCCATCCTAGAGGGGAGATCAACCATTTCAGGCCCAGGGACATGTACGCTTCTGTGGTGACCTAAATGCCAGAACTGGACAAGAACCTGAACTCTCAGCACTCAGGAGGACAAACACCTACCTGGAGGTGACAGCATTCCCTCCCCAATATGCCCCCCTAAACACAACAACGACAAAACAACCAACAAAAATGTCTCACAATTCCTGCAACTCTGTCGCAAGCTGGGTCTGTACATAGTCAATGGTAGGCTTCGAGGGGACTCCTATGGTACGTTCACCTACAGCTCATCCTCGGCAGTATCACTATAGATTACTTTATCATTGACCTCAATCCAGAGTCTCTGAGTGTTCACAGTCAGACCACTGACACCCCTATCAGATCATAGCAAAATCACAGTCTACTTGAACAGAGTAATAATCAATCATGAGGCAGGTAGTGTAGAAACCTACCAAAAAACTATTGGGCAACAACACAATCAATCCCTTTTAGACAACTTCCTGGACACAACATTTCACTGCCATAGTGAAGGTGTGAACTTGGCAGTAGAAAGCCTAAACAGTATATTTGACCTTTCAAATATATAAATTGTCAAGCAGACAACTTAGGAAAATGAACAACAATGATACATGGTTTGATGAAGAATTCAAAAATCTAAGAAAGAAATTCAAAAACCTATCCAACCAAAAACAGAGACCCAGAAAACCTGAGCCTACGCCTTCCACTATAGTGAAATACTAAAACAGTACAGAAATACACTAAGAAAATATGAACAGCACAAAAATCAGCTCAATGCAATTGAAGAATCCATAGAATCTAACCGCACAAAGAGTTACCATCCAAAATGGAGATGTATGGATAAACCACTTATCCAATATTTTGTGCTCTATAACAAAGAACAAACACCAAAAACATATACAAGATCAATTACAAATCTTAGAATCAGTTATTAAAGACTGCCAGAACCCACTGGATTCTCCAATTACACTGAATCAGCTACAGGACAAAATACAATCTCTCCAACCCAAAAAGGCCTGTGCTGTTGATGATATCCTAAATCAAATGGTAAAATATACAGACCACAAATTCCAATTGGCTGTACTTAACCTCTCTTACATCTTCACCAATATTTGGAACCAAGGACTGATCACTCCAATCCACAAAATTTGACCCCAATAGCTACCGTGGGATATTCATTTTTATTTTTTTTATTTCACCTTTATTTAACCAGGTAGGCTAGTTGAGAACAAGTTCTCATTTGCAACTGCGACCTGGCCAAGATAAAGACATAGCAGTGTGAACAGACAACACAGAGTTACACATGGAATAAACAATTAACAAGTCAATAACACAGTAGAAAAAAATGGGCAGTCTATATACAATGTGTGCAAAAGGCATGAGGAGGTAGGCGAATAATACAGTTTTGCAGATTAACACTGGAGTGATAAATGATCAGATGGTCATGTACAGGTAGAGATATTGGTGTGCAAAAGAGCAGAAAAATAAATAAATAAAAACAGTATAAAAAACAGTATGGGAATGAGGTAGGTGAAAATGGGTGGGCTATTTTCCTATAGACTATGTACAGCTGCAGCTATCGGTTAGCTGCTCGGATAGCTGATGTTTGAAGTTGGTGAGGGAGATAAAAGTCTCCAACTTCAGCGATTTTTGCAATTCGTTCCAGTCACAGGCAGCAGAGTACTGGAATGAAAGGCGGCCAAATGATGTGTTGGCTTTAGGGATGATCAGTGAGATACACCTGCTGGAGCGCGTGCTACGGATGGGTGTTGCCATCGTGACCAGTGAACTGAGATAAGGCGGAGCTTTACCTAGCATGGATTTGTAGATGACCTGGAGCCAGTGGGTCTGGCGACGAATATGTAGTGAGGGCCAGCCGACTAGAGCATACAAGTCGCAGTGGTGGGTAGTATAAGGTGCTTTAGTGACAAAACGGCAACCTTGGGAAATTCCTTTGCATTATCATTAACCGCAGACTCCTACATCTCCTCAGTGAAAACAATGTACGGAGCAAATGTCAAATTGGCTTTTTACCAAATGACCGTACGGCAGTCCACGTATTCACCCTAATAGACAAACCAATAAACCAAAACAAAAGCTATGTCTTCTCATGCTTTGTTGGTATAAAAAAAAAGCATTTGACTCAATTTGGCACTGAGATTCTGCTATACAAATGGATGGAAAGACGGGGAAGACATAAGCGTTATAAAGTCCAAATACCCCAAACAACAAGTGTTTCTTAAAATTGTCCAAAACACAGATTTACTTTCACACGGCTGTGCAGAGATTTGAACAATGATGCAGCTTGAGCTCCACCCTGTTATACATATATGTCTACAAATTGGCGAGGGCACAAGAACAGTCTGCAGCACCCAGCCTCAACCTACTAGAATCTGAAGTCAAATGTCTACTGTTTGCTGATGATCTGGTGCTTAAAGCAGCACCTAGATATTCAGCACAGATTCTGTCAGACCTGGGCCCTGACAGTTGTACAAAAATATTGGTGTACCAAAAAAAGGTCTAGTTGCTGTCATGCAGGTAAAAGAGGACCCAAAAGCGACTTAACAGAAACAGAGTTTAATAATGTTCAAAACGGAATAACTGACATCCTCTAGATTTGTAGAGGGGAAAACAACTGGAGAAGCGGCCACAGACTGCAGGTCGCCTTGGGTAGGCGCAGGCAGTCGACTGAGACACCTGCTCACACGCAGCGTCTGATGAAGGCACAAAACACGACAGGACAGGGTGATACACAATCACGGCAAAACACGACAGGACAGGGCGAAACGCAATCACAGCATGGTGAATACAATACAAGGAACCGACGGAACAGGAACGGATCACAAAGGAATAAATAGGGAGTCTAATCAGGGGAAAGGATCGGGAACAGGTGTGGGAAGACTAAATGATGATTAGGGGAATAGGAACAGCTGGGAGCAGGAACGGAACGACAGAGAGAAGAGAGAGCGAGAGAGTGAGAGAGGGAGGGGAGAGAGAAGGATAGAACCAAACAAGACCAGCAGAGGGAAACGAATAGCATGGGGAGCACAGGGACAAGACATGACAATAAATGACAAACATGACAGTACCCCCCCACTCACCGAGCGCCTCCCTGGCGCACTCGAGGAGGAATCCTGGCGGCAACGGGAGGAAATCATCGATGAGCGGAACGGTCCAGCACGTCCGAGACGGAACCCAACTCCTCTCCTCAGGACCGTAACCCTCCCAATCCACTAGGTATTGGTGACCCGTCCCGAGAACGCATGTCCATAATTTTATGTACCTTGTAAATAGGTGCGCTCTCGACAAGGACGGGAGGGGGAGGGAAGACGAACGGGGTGCGAAGAAAGGGCTTAACACAGGAGACATGGAAGACAGGATGGACGCGACGAAGATGTCGCGGAAGAAGCAGTCGCACAGCGACAGGATTGACGACCTGGGAGACACGGAACGGACCAATGAACCGCGGAGTCAACTTACGAGAAGCTGTCGTAAGAGGAAGGTTGCGAGTGGAAAGCCACACTCTCTGGCCGCAACAATACCTTGGACTCTTAATCCTGCGTTTATTGGCGGCTCTCACCGTCTGTGCCCTGTAACGGCAAAGTGCAGACCTCACCCTCCTCCAGGTGCGCTCACAACGTTGGACAAACGCTTGAGCGGAGGGAACGCTGGACTCGGCAAGCTGGGGATGAGAACAGAGAGGAGGCTGGTAACCCAGACTACTCTGAAACGGAGATAACCCGGTAGCAGACGAAGGAAGCGAATTGTGAGCGTATTCTGCCCAGGGGAGCTGTTCTGCCCAAGACGCAGGGTTTCTGAAAGAAAGGCTGCGTAGTATGCGACCAATCGTCTGATTGGCCCTCTCTGCTTGACCGTTGGACTGGGGATGAAACCCGGAAGAGAGACTGACGGACGCACCAATCAAACGACAGAACTCCCTCCAAAACTGTGACGTGAATTGCGGACCTCTGTCTGAAACGGCGTCTAACGGAGGCCATGAATTCTGAATACATTCTCAATAATGATTTGTGCCGTCTCCTTAGCGGAAGGAAGTTTAGCGAGGGAATGAAATGTGCCGCCTAGAGAACCTATCGACAACCGTCAGAATCACAGTCTTCCCCGCAGACAAAGGCAGACCGGTAATGAAGTCTAAGGCAATGTGAGACCATGGTCGAGAAGGAATGGGGAGCGGTCTGAGACGACCGGCAGGAGGAGAGTTACCCGACTTAGTCTGCGCGCAGTCCGAACAGGCAGCCACGAAACGGCGCGTGTCACGCTCCTGAGTCGGCCACCAAAGCGCTGGCGAATAGACGCAAGAGTGCCTCGAACACCGGGATGACCCGCTAACTTGGCAGAGTGAGCCCACTGAAGAACAGCCAGACGAGTGGAAACAGGAACGAAAAGGAGGTTACTAGGACAAGCGCGCGGCGACGCAGTGTGCGTGAGTGCTTGCTTAACCTGTCTTTCAATTCCCCAGACTGTTAACCCGACAACACGCCCATAAGGAAGAATCCCTCGGGATCAGTAGAAGCCACAGAAGAACTAAACAGACGGGATAAGGCATCAGGCTTGGTGTTCTTGCTACCCGGACGGTAAGAAATCACAAACTCGAAACGAGCGAAAAACAACGCCCAACGAGCTTGACGGGCATTAAGTCGTTTGGCAGAACGGATGTACTCAAGGTTCTTATGGTCTGTCCAAACGACAAAAGGAACGGTCGCCCCTCCAACCACTGTCGCCATTCGCCTAGGGCTAAGCGGATGGCGAGCAGTTCACGGTTACCCACATCATAGTTGCGCTCAGATGGCGACAGGCGATGAGAAAAATAAGCGCAAGGATGAACCTTATCGTCAGACTGGAAGCGCTGGGATAGAATGGCTCCCACGCCTACCTCTGAAGCGTCAACCTCGACAATGAATTGTCTAGTGACGTCAGGAGTAACGAGGATAGGAGCGGACGTAAACGTTCTTTTTTAGAAGATCAAAAGCTCCCTGGGCGGAACCGGACCACTTAAAACACGTCTTGACAGAAGTAAGAGCTGTGAGAGGGGCAGCAACTTGACCCCGAAATTACGAATGAAAACGCCGATAGAAATTAGCGAAACCTAAAAAGCGCTGCAACTCGACACGTGATCTTGGAACGGGCCAATCACTGACAGCTTGACCTTAGCGGAATCCATCTGAATGCCTTCAGCGGAAATAACGGAACCGAGAAAAGTAACGGAGGAGACATGAAAAGAGCACTTCTCAGCCTTTACGTAGAGACAATTCTCTAAAAGGCGCTGTAGAACACGTCGAACGTGCTGAACATGAATCTCGAGTGACGGAGAAAATCAGGATATCGTCAAGATAGACAAAAACAAAAATGTTCAGCATGTCTCTCAGAACATCATTAACTAATGCCTGAAAAACAGCTGGCGCATTGGCGAGACCGAACGGCAGAACCCGGTACTCAAAATGCCCTAACGGAGTATTAAACGCCGTTTTCCACTCGTCCCCCTCTCTGATGCGCACGAGATGGTAAGCGTTACGAAGGTCCAACTTAGTAAAGCACCTGGCTCCCTGCAGAATCTCGAAGGCTGATGACATAAGGGGAAGCGGATAACGATTCTTAACCGTTATGTCATTCAGCCCTCGATAATCCACGCAGGGGCGCAGAGTACCGTCCTTCTTCTTAACAAAAAGAACCCCGCCCCGGCCGGAGAGGAAGAAGGCACTATGGTACCGGCGTCAAGAGACACAGACAAATAATCCTCGAGAGCCTTACGTTCGGGAGCCGACAGAGAGTATAGTCTACCTCGAGGAGGAGTGGTCCCCGGAAGGAGATCAATACTACAATCATACGACCGGTGAGGAGGAAGGAGTTGGCTCGGGACCGACTGAAGACCGTGCGCAGATCATGATATTCCTCCGGCACTCCTGTCAAATCGCCAGGTTCCTCCTGAGAAGTAGGGACAGAAGAAATGGGAGGGATGGCAGACATTAAACACTTCACATGACAAGAAACGTTCCAGGATAGGATAGAATTACTAGACCAATTAATAGAAGGATTATGACATACAAGCCAGGGTGACCCAAAACAACAGGTGTAAACGGTGAACGGAAAATCAAAAAAGACATAGTCTCACTGTGGTTACCAGATACTGTGAGAGTTAAAGGTAGTGTCTCAAATTTGATACTGGGAAGATGACTACCATCTAAGGCAAACATGGGCGTAGGCCTGTCTAACGGTCTGAAAGGAATGTTATGTTTCCGAGCCCATGCTTCGTCCATGAAACAACCCTCAGCCCCAGAGTCAATCAAAGCACTGCATGTAGCACCCGAACCGGTCCAGCGTAGATGGACCGACATAGTAGTACAAGATCTAGATGAAGGGACCTGAGTAGTAGCGCTCACCAGTAGCCCTCCGCTTACTGATGGGCTCTGGCCTCTTACTGGACATGAAATAACAAAATGTCCAGCAACTCCGCAATAGAGGCACAGGCGGTTGGTGATCCTCTGTTCCCTCTCCTTATTCGAGATGCGAATCCCTCCCAGCTGCATGGGCTCAGTCTCAAAGCCAGAGGAGGGAGATGGTTGCGATGCGGAGCAGGGAAACACCGTTGATGCGAGCTCTCTTCCACGAGCCCGGTGACGAAGATCTACCCGTCGTTCTATGCGGATGGCGAGAGCAATCAAAGAGTCCACATCTGAAGGAACCTCCCGGGAGAGAATCTCATCCTTAACCGCTGCGTGAGTCCCTCCAGAAAACGAGCGAGCAGCGCCGGCTCGTTCCACTCACTAGAGGCAGCAAGAGTGCGAAACTCAATGGAATAATCCGTTATGGACCGTTCACCTTGGCATAAGGAAGCCAGGGCCCTAGAAGCCTCCTCACCAAAAACTGAACGGTCAAAAACCCGAATCATCTCCTCTTTAAAGTTCTGGAATCTGTTAGAGCAATCAGCCCTTGCCTCCCAGATAGCTGTGCCCCATTCTCGAGCCCGGCCAGTAAGGAGTGAAATGACGTAAGCAACCCGAGCTCTCTCTCTAGAGTATGTGTGGGGTTGGAGAGAGAACACAATCTCACACTGCGTGAGAAAGGAGCGGCACTCAGTGGGCTGCCCGGAGTAGCAAGGTGGGTTATTAACCCTGGGTTCTGGAGGCTCGGCAGGCCAGGGAGTAACAGGTGGCACGAGACGTAGACTCTGGAACTGTCCAGAGAGGTCGGAAACCTGAGCGGCCAGGTTCTCCACGGCATGGCGAGCAGCAGACAATTCCTGCTCGTGTCTGCCGAGCATGGCTCCTTGGAACTCGACGGCAGTGTAACGAGCGTCTGAAGTCGCTGGGTCCATTCCTTGGTCGGTTCCTTCTGTCATGCAGGTAAAAGAGGACCCAAAAGCGACTTAACAGAAACAGAGTTTAATAATGTTCAAAACGGAATAACTGACATCCTCTAGATTTGTAGAGGGAAAACAACTGGAGAAGCGGCCACAGACTGCAGGTCGCTTCGGGTAGGCGAGGCCGTAGTCGACTGAGACACCTGCTCACACGCAGCGTCTGATGAAGGCACAAAACACGACAGGACAGGGTGATACACAATCACGGCAAAAACACGACAGGACAGGGCGAAACGCAATCACAGCATGGTGAATACAATACAAGGAACCGACAGAACAGGAACGGATCACAAAGGAATAAATAGGGAGTCTAATCAGGGGAAAGGATCGGGAACAGGTGTGGGAAGACTAAATGATGATTAGGGGAATAGGAACAGCTGGGAGCAGGAACGGAACGACAGAGAGAAGAGAGAGCGAGAGAGTGAGAGAGGGAGGGGAGAGAGAAGGATAGAACCAAACAAGACCAGCAGAGGAAACGAATAGCATGGGGAGCACAGGGACAAGACATGACAATAAATGACAAACATGACAGTTAGAACCCATTACCCTTTATGGTTGTAAGGTCTGGGGTCCACTCACAAAGCAAGATCCCACAAAACGGGGCACAAACACCAATTTGAGCTGCTGCATGCAAAATTCAGCAAAAACATCATCAAGGTACAACGTAAAACACCAAATAATGCATAAAGAGCAGAATTAGGAGGATACCCTGTACTTATCAAAATCCAGAAAAGAAATTCAAACCTTCCATAACAAAGCTATCACCTACAGAAAGATTAACCAAGAGAAGAGTCCCCTCAGCAAGATGGTCCTGGGGCTCTGTTCATAAACACAAAACAGAGCCCCAGGACAGCAACACAATTCAACCCAACCAAATCATGACAAAACAAAAGATAATTACTTAAGAATTAACCAAAAACAGAGCAAACTAGAATGCATCTCAATTGGGTTGAGGTCGGGTGATGCAGCACTCCATCACTCTCCTTCATGGTCAAATAGCCCTTACACAGCCTGGAGTTGTGTTGGGTCATTGTCCTGTTGAAAAACACATAGTTCCACTAAGTGCAAACCAGATGGGATGGCGTATCGCTGCAGAATGTTGTGGTAGCCATGCTGGTTAAGTGTGCCTTGAATTCGAAAGAAATCACAGACAGTGTCACCAGCAAAGCACCCCACACCATCACACCTCTTGCTTCATGGTGGGAACCACACATGCGGAGATCATCCGGTCACCTACTCTACATTTCACAAAGACACGGCGGTTAGAACCACAAATGTCACATTTGGACTCATCAGACCAAATGACATATTTCCACCGATTTAATGTCCATTGCTCGTGAAGATTGCTCTTCTTCTTATTGGTGTCCTTTAGTAGTAGTTTCATTACAGCAATTCGACCATAAAGGGCGATTCACGCAGTCTGCTCTGAACAGTTGATGTTGAGATGTGTCTGTTACTTTAACTCTATGAAGCATTTATTTGGGCTGCAATTTCTGAGGCTGTTAACTCTAATGATCTTATCCTCTGCAGCAGAGGTAACTAACTATGGGTCTTCCTTTCCTGTGGCGGTCCTCATTAGAGCCAGTTTCATCATAGCACTTGATGGTTTTTGTGACAGCACTTGAATAAACTTTCAAAGTTCTTGAAATGTTCAGGATTGACTGACCTTCATGTCTTAAAGTAATGGCGGACTGTCATTTCTCTTTGCTTATTTGAGCTGTTCTTGGATTTGGTCTTTTACCAAACAGGGCTATCTTCTGTATACCACCCATATCATGTCACAACACAACGGATTGGCTCAAATGCATTAAGAAGGAAAGAAATTCCACAAATTATCTTTGAACAAGGCACACCTATTAATTGAAATGCATTCCAGGTGACTACCTCATGAAGTTGGTTGAGAGAATGCCAAGAGTGTGCGAAGCTGTCATCAAGGCAAATGGTGGCCACTTTGAAGAATCTCAAATATAAATATATTTTGTTTAACACTTTTGTGGTTACTACATATGTGTTATTTCATAGTTTTGATGTCTTTACTATTTTCTATGTTGTATAATAATAGTGAGAAAAAAAAAGAAAAACCCTTGAATGAGTAGGTGTCCAAACTTTTGACTGGTACTGTATCATATGCCTGACTTCTTTTTTTCCTACATAAGTAAAATCTGGAATATGCCTTTACTACCATTCATTCCAATTAGCTGCTATTTTCACCCCTTTCTGGAACTTTTAGGGTTCATGACAAAGCCCCTTCAGTAATTTAATAGGATTTATATGGTTGTAATGATCCTACACACCTGTAATTAATGCCAAAGGGATGTGTTAACTGGTGTCATGTGTAAGTTGTCTGCCTAGAATCTCAGTGTATTTCATGGAACATGCATCTGACTAGATCACAGTGGAGCATATATTCCACTTTTCTTACTCTCAATCCTATCTAAGGCTTTGGGGTTAATGTTAACTTCCGGAAGTTATTGTCACAGGTAACAGATGGAGTTGAAGGGGAAAGGAAGAGGGTGGGTGTATATGTGGCCGGCTATGATGTGAGCTGCCCTGCAGTAAACCTGGGATAATCACAGTGTTTTATTGTGAGGGCCAAGTGATAACAGCTTCTTTCTGTGTTTGTGTTGAGTGCATGTAATTGGACTCTTAGGTCCACCCCTTGAGCCTGTTTACATAGGATGTGGAGGAGAGTATCCCTCCCCCTCCTCTTCCACTACTCCAGTCCCTTCATACACTCTCTACTCTGTAGCTGGGCCTGTGTCTGGAGCCCATAGCGTCACCACAACACCAGCCTATTATCAAACTACACGTACAATACACTGTCTGATGACGTACCATTTGTCTCACACGCTTGCATGTGTTGAATGAAAGAGGAAATGTATCGACTGTCACGCAGGTCTTATCTCCGTGTTTGTCGTTTTTACTTCAGTAAATACAGTACACCGAATTCTTGAAACATTAGGAACACCTTCTAAATATTGAGTTCACCCCCTTTTGCCCTCAGAACAGCCTCAATTTGTCGGGCGTGGACTACAAGGCGTCGAAAGCGTTCCTACAGGGATGCTGGCCCATGTGGACTCAAGTTGGCTGGATGTCCTTTAGGTGGTGGACCATCCTTGATACACACGGGAAACTGTTGAGCGTTAGTTCTTGACACACTCAAACCTGTGCGCCTGGCACCTACTGCCATACCCCATTCAAAAGCATTTAAATCTTTTGTCTTGCCCATTTACACAATCCATGTCTCAATTCTCTCAAGGCTTAAAACTCTTTCTTTATACTGTCTCCTCCCCTTCATCTACACTGATTGAAGTGGATTTAACATGTGACATCAATAAGGGATCATAGCATTTACCTGGATTCACCTGGTCAGTCCATGTCATGGAAAGAGCAGGTGTTTCTAATGTTTTGTACACTCAGTGTATATATTCTCATTATAGCTGGTGTTCCTTTTCTCTCTGTGTGGCAGTGGAATGTTTGTTTTTACATAGGAGATTCATTTAGAACTCTGTCACTGACTAGTGATCTTATCCTGAAAACATCAGATAATCTGCACCTGTGTTACATTTCTGCTCCCTCCACCCCCCCATCTACCCCAGTGGAAGCTATTTTTCACTGATGTTCTGTGAGCTAGTACAGCTCGAAATGTGTTTGTGTGTATGAGGGATTGGAACCTGAAGGCATAACTAGCCCTATACTTGGCTGGGCTTTTAAAGAGCTGTCGAGAAAGAAAGCAAGACTAGTGAGTTTTAAGAGAACGGACACACATGCTGATTAAGTTCACACACTGTATGTTTTCTTTTTCCTCTGTGAAATATTCCGAAGGCTGCACTAAAATGACTTTTACTCTAAGCTGGTCCCAATTACTCTACCTTGAAGAATGTCACTTTCTCTTTTTGCCCTCACTCCTGTAAAGTGTAGCACAAACCGTGTGACTGTGTGAGTTTGGCCTTTGGTTAGGGAGTAGCAGGCTAACACATCTGCATGTTATTGTGTTTATGCAGTGGTTCCCACCTCTGGCTCTGCCTGGTGTTCTCCTCCCCCTGTTGATTCAGCTCTAGCTCAGCCTTTTTCCTAGACGTCTGGATATGAGACGGATATGAGTCAGTTGATTGCTCTGCAATTGGAGTAAACCTGTAGGCCACATAATGGCACACAATGAGAGACTGAGGCTGGAATTAATTCACTCATAGTCAACCACAATAACATTGCTCCTGTGCAGCAACATGTACAGTTTAGGTAATGGAACTACTTAGACAAGGTATACAGATTGGAAAAACACTGCTAATTCTGATATACCATGAAAACATTCATACCCACTTGGTGTTATGAAGACCCCCACAATAAATACACTTTGGGAAGCATTAAGCAAAATCCTCCATAGCACATGATTAATAAAATTTCCCTCCATCAGCAATTTTCATATTGTACATTTGATTCAATGTTGCCATTGCTGAGAGAGACTCCTCTCTCCAGCCTGTCTGGTCTCTCCTCTCATCAACACAGACAGACAGCACATCTGCTGCCTCTGCAATACATGGCTGTCTCCTTCCCTCCCTCCATCCCTCCTTCCTTCCTTCATTCCATCCATCCATCCATCCATCCATCCATCCATCCATCCATCCATCCAGGGAAACACTCAACACTCAATTAACATTTCTCCCTGTTTCACTCCTTTCCAATGTAACACTGTTAGCCTGCTGGCACAGAACGTTATGCGCGAGAATTCCCGTCGATGAGAAAATCAAACAATGCTTATTTACACTATGCAGGAATAAGTCATCACCCACCGTTCATTCCCGGTGGAGGAGTTTATGACAATGAGGGATTATTTTGGTTGACCGCAATAGAAAGTAGATCCAGATGGCAGCACATGTGATGTGAGTGAGGCGGTCATGTGAAACTCAGTCAGGGGAGAGTGGAGACGGAGTGGATAGAAAGACGTGAGTGCAGCTGTCAGTCCTGTGTTATGGCAATTCAGGACATGTGGCAGACACACATTGATGCATGTTTCTGTGTGTCAGTCTACATGTGTTTGGATCTGGTCCTCTCTACGTTCAGACAACCTTCCATCAATAATGATGAGGTCTCTCTTGCGAACGAGATTTAATTTCAACGAGACTAACCTGTGCAAATAAAGCTAAATGAAAGGTAAATTCCCTTGTCTGTCACAAACTGTGTTTGAATTGGTAGAGTGTTGCTCCCAACCACTGACACAGGGTCAGCTATTTCTCATAATGGTTTAAGGTTAGGACTGATATAATCTGATGTTAGAATATAGACTGTTTTTCAGTTTTCATACCCTGTCCTCTCACTGTCTAAACATGCCCTCTCTCATTCCGTCTCCTCTCCATCTTCCAGAGGTGACAGACCAGGGCAGCAGGCGCGAGCTCAAATCCATGCCCTTCATCAGCTACCTGTCTGGGCTGCTGAAGACCCAACTACTGGCGGAGGACCTGGTGAGCGGTGTGGAGATTCGCTGTGAGGAGAAGGGCAGCTGCCCCTCGGCCTGCCACCTGTGCCATCAGGCAGGCCGCGAGCAGCCCCTGCCCATCCCCGTCCTGCTGGAGGTCAGCCGCATCGTGCCCCTTTACAGCCTGGTGCAGGACAACGTCACCAAGGAGGTGAGGGGGGACGGTAGGAGGGAGGGATGGAGTGGGGGGGAGACCCTATACAGTCTGGTGCAAAGGTGAACTTCACCAAATAGGTGAGGATATAGGGAGGGAGGGACGGAGAGAGGGGGAACAGAGGAAGAGGAGGATAGTGGGAGCTGAATAGGGATGATGGGGGGAGATTCCTCTATAATCTGGTATAGAACTACATCACCAAATAGGTGAAGGAGGGAGGAAGTGGAGATAGATGGAGGGAAGGAAGTAGGCAGTGGAGAGGGAAGGAGAGAGGCATTGGAGAGGGCTATAAGAAAGGAGGGGAGGCAGTGGAGAGGGAAGGAGGAAAGGAGGGAGACAGTGGAGAGGGAAGGAGGAAAGGAGGGAGACAGTGGGGAGCGGAGGAGAGAGGCATTGGAGAGGGCAATAAGA
>NC_060183.1:42604452-42605648 GCF_021184085.1 Oncorhynchus gorbuscha | reverse complement strand
CTACAACGTATCTTATTAAAATTTGAATTTAAACATAACCACACTGCTAACTTTTTCCTAACACAACCCTAACTTATGCCTAATTTTTTGTTTCATTCATTTTTATGCTATAGCCAACCTGACTTTGTGACTGTGGTAACTAGTGGAAACCAGTGGTGGGGCGCCAAGTTCCCGAGTTCCTGACACCTATTGCCACTTGCAGTGTAAATTCGAATCATGGGGCGCGCAAAAACAATCGTTGAAATGTGGACTAACATTTATTGTGTTGGAAAGAAAATAACAATCATCCCTTGAAAATTACGATTTAGGGGCTCAATTGGGTGGGTGGGGGGGGGGGGGGGGGGTTATGCAGTAACTCTTTTTCCAATGGTCAAATTAACTCACAGATTGGTCGTGGGTACTGCATAAAAACTACTACCAGGGCGACCTCTCTCACAGGTATGCTTTCACTTTTCAGAATTCAAAGTGTGTGGGCAAGGCATGAATATTGTAAATAAAGGATAAAATATAAGATATCTACCCCATCTGGGGTTAGAACTCGCGACCATAGACGGGTTGGTTGTTTAGCAACAAAACCAAGGCACGCGCAACTACTTGGAAAAAAATAGAGGGGGATAGCTTAGGTTGTTGACATGTATAGTTCGTCTCCAATGTTTATTGAAAACATAAATACATTTGCACAAATACATGGTTACAGGTGTTGGTTATCTGGCAAGCGAAATTTAGCCATATTAGCATTGATATGAAATCAGTCAAAACAAGACATCTATATTCGAATACTCATACCAACTACACTAACTGTACTATTTGTGACGTAAATTGAGTATGTAGTATGCTTTTTGGTCATAGTATGGATATAGTTAGTATTCCAAAAGTTCCCGGATGTCATACTTCGCCAAAATACGAAGTGTTCAAGCAGTTGACACTATTTCTGTGCTTTTAGGGCTCATAATGAAATTCTTCAGAAAATGGGCGTGGTTTCACAACGTTTTCAGATTTGAAGAAAATGGCGGAAAATATGCAGCTGAAGTTGAAGAGAGCAGATACAAAATTCATTGCTTTAACTAATTATGACAAATGTTTAAGAATATGTTGAGCAATGTAATAAAGTAATGACTTTTCAAATAAGTTTACGTTACACGTTATGTTGGCTGACAATTTGTTAGTTACGCTATCCTTACGAACCGCATAGCATT
>NC_060183.1:42402757-42603952 GCF_021184085.1 Oncorhynchus gorbuscha | reverse complement strand
CATGGTTCACGATGACAAGATCGTTGTCATGCAGTTCCATGATCAGTGAGGATTAAGGTACAGTGCCCTCCACTAATATTGGCACCCTTGGTAAATATGAGCAAACCAGGCTGTGAAAAAAAACATCTTTATTGTTTATCCTCTTGGTCTTTCATTCAAAATGTACACAAAAATCAAACCTTTAATTCAAGTAAAATAATTGGTAGAAAAAATGTATTCTTATCATGAAACAAATATTTTTCTCAAATATATGAGTGCCACAATTACTGGCACCCCTTCATTCAATACTTTGTGCAACCTCCTTTTGCCAAGATAACAGCTCTGAGTCTTAATAATGCGTAATGAGATTGGAGAACACATGACAAGGGATCTGAGACCATTCCTCCATACAGAATCTCTCCAGATCCTTCAGATTCCCAGGCTTGTGGATTCTCCTCTTCAGCTCATCCTACAGGTTTTCTATGGGGTTTAGGTCAGGGGACTGGGATGGCAATGGCAAAACCTTGATTCTGTGATCAGTGAACCACTTTTGTGTTGATTTTGAGGTGTGCTTTGGATCATTGTCCTGCTGGAAGATCCAACCACGGCCCAGTTTAAGCTTCCTAGCAGAGGCAGTCAGGTTTTGAATTAATATCTGCTGGTACTTGATGGAGTCCATGAAACCATGTACCCTAACAAGTTGTCCGGAGCCTTTGGAAGAAAAACAGGCCCACAACATCATATATCCACCGACATACTTCACAGTGGGGATGAGGTGCTTTTCTGCATGGATATCTTTCTGTCTATGCCAAACCCACCTCTGGTGTTTCTTTCCAAAAATCTCTATTTTGGTCTCACCTAACCATAGAATCCGGTCCCATTGAAAGTTCCAGTAACGTTTGGCAAACTGTAGGCGCTTGAGTTTGTAGTTTGATCCCAGCAAAGGCTTTTTTTATGACAACCCTCCCAAACAAACTTATGGTTATGTAGGTGGCATCTGATCGTAGTTTTGGAGATTTTCTGACCCCATGACCCAACTAACGTTTGCAATTCTCCAGCTGTGATCCTTGGAGATTTTTTTGCCTCTCAAACCATCCTCCTCACTGTGCGTGGGGTCAATATAGAATCCAGGCCGATTGTTAACATCTCCATTTGTTTAACATTTCTTAATTATTGCCCTGATAGTGGAAATGGGCATTTTTAACATTTGAGCTATTTTCTTATAGCCATTTCCTGATTTGTGCAGCTCAATAACCTTTTGTCGCACATCATCATTGTATTCTCGGGTCTTTCCCATAATGAAGGATGACAATGGGAACTTGGCCTGTGTGTCACCTCATATTTATACCCCAGTAAAACAGGGGTATAAATCTCAGCTTCCCACTTATTAAGTGTTCCTAATCACTCAGGTGAACTTAAAAACGTAAAATATGAATGCACTTCAGTTAGATTTTACTCATAAGAACTTATAGGGGTGCCAATAATTGTGGCACACGTGATTGGAGAAAAATATTTTATTTATTTCACATACATTTTTTTTTTCATTTAAAAAAATCTAAATTAAAGGTTTGATTTTGGTGAATATTTTTAATGAAAGACCAAGACGATAAACAGAAAAGAAAAAAATGTTCTCAGCTCATGTTTACCAAGGGTGCCAATATTAGTGTAGGGCACTGTAGATTTATAGGACTATTGTACATTTATTTCCACATTTGAATAGTGCATACATAACTTGAATATGGCACTTTCAGGACAAGTTAAACCAACTGTATTTTTAATTGATCAATATATTTAGTGTGTAAAGGCTCTCCAACCTATTTTTCTATGATTTATACATACTTTCCTAACCCTAAAATGTCCCTAAATAATAACAAGATCAAAGTATTTTTAAATCTACAAGTTGGTGCTGAAACAAAGACAAATGTGCATATATTTAGATGGCTTTGTTTAGGTGCGTTCGTAAATTCACTCTCATCTGAGTGTGCCAGAGCGCAAAATAACTGCCGAATTTAGGAAAGCTCAACACCCATTGAATAAGGCCGGTGTCATTCAATGTCGTTAAAAAATAATAATTAAATTGTTACCAATGCTCTAGATAACAGCCTAACAAACTCTGCTAGGGCAAGTAAAATGGTCAGACTGAGGTGTTCTCTCATTTGTGTCTGGAAGATGGCGCCGACAGAGAGGGCTGCCTCGCTTCAAGTCTTAAAAAAAAAAATACCTCGAAGTTACCTATGTATTATTTCTTATACTGTTAGCCCAGAAAATATTAAGTGTTATTACATACAGCCGGGAAGAACTATTGGATATCAGAACGACGTCAACTTACCAGCAGAAGCGGATTCTTTGTCCACACCACCCAGGGCATTTAAACTGATCCCAGAGGCCAACCCAAAACTATGCAGCCGGAGAACAGGAAGACGGAGTGGTCTTCTGGTCAGACCTCGGAGGCCTTCACACCACTCACCGCTTTTGAGTATATTACTCGCTAATGTCCAGTCCTTAGATAACAAGGTCGACGAAATTAGGGCAAGGGTTGCTTTCCAGAGAGACATCTGCGATTGTAACATACTATGTTTCACGGAAACATGGCTCACTCGGGATATATTCGGAGTCGGTAAAGCCACCTGGATTCTCAGTGCATTGCGCCGACAGGTATAAACATCTCTCCGAGAAGAAAACGGGCGGGGGTGTATGTTTCATAATTAACAACTCATGGTGTAATGGAACTAGTGGCACAAGCATTTCGCTACACTCGCAATAATCAAATCAAATCAAATTATATTTGTCACATACACATGGTTAGCAGATGTTAATGCGAGTGTAGCGAAATGCTTGTGCTCCTAGTTCCGACAATGCAGTAATAACCAACGAGTAATCTAACTAACAATTCCAAAACTACTACCTTATACACACAAGTGTAAAGGGATAAAGAATATGTACATAAAGATATATGAATGAGTGATGGTACAGAGCGGCATAGGCGAGATGCAGTAGATGGTATCGAGTACAGTATTAACATATGAGAAGAGTATGTAAACAAAGTGGCATAGTTTAAAGTGGCTAGTGATACATGTATTACATAAGGATGCAGTAGATGATATAGAGTACAGTATACACGTATACATATGAGATGAATAATGTAGGGTATGTAAACATTATATAAAGTAGCATTGTTTAAAGTGGCTAGTGATATATTTTACATCAATTCCCATCAATTCCCATTATTCAAGTGGCTGGAGTTGAGTCAGTGTGTTGGCAGCAGCCACTCAATGTTAGTGGTTGCTGTTTAACAGTCTGATGGCCTTGAGATAGAAGCTGTTTTTCAGTCTCTCGGTCCCAGCTTTGATGCATCTGTACTGACCTCGCCTTCTGGATGATAGCGGGGTGAACAGGCAGTGGCTCGGGTGGTTGTTGTCCTTGATGATCTTTATGGCCTTCCTGTGACATCGGGTGGTGTAGGTGTCCTGGAGGGCAGGTAGTTTTCCCTGGTGATGCGTGCCTTACGGTTGTGGGCGGAGCAGTTGCCATACCAGGCGGTGATACAGCCCGACAGGATGTTCTCGATTGTGCATCTGTAGAAGTTTGTGAGTGCTTTTGGTGACAAGACAAATTTCTTCAGCCTCCTGAGGTTGAAGAGGCGCTGCTGCGCCTTCTTCACGATGCTGTCTGTGTGGGTGGACCAATTCAGTTTGTCTGTGATGTGTACGCCGAGGAACTTAAAACTTACTACCCTCTCCACTACTGTTCCATTGATGTGGATAGGGGGGTGTTCCCTCCGCTGTTTCCTGAAGTTCACAATCATCTCCTTAGTTTTGTTGATGTTGAGTGTGAGGTTATTTTCCTGATACCACACTCCGAGGGCCCTCACCTCCTCCCTGTAGGCCGTCTCATCGTTGTTGTTAATCAAGCCTACCACTGTTGTGTCATCGGCAAACTTGATGATTGAGTTGGAGGCGTGCGTGGCCACGCAGTCGTGGGTGAACAGGAAGTACAGGAGAGGGCTCAGAACGCACCCTTGTGGGGCCCCAGTGTTGAGGATCAGCGGGGTGGAGATGCTGTTACCTACCCTCACCACCTGGGGGCGGCCCGTCAGGAAGTCCAGTACCCAGTTGCACAGGGCGGGGTCGAGACCCAGGGTCCCGAGCTTGATGACGAGTTTGGAGGGTACTATGGTGTTAAATGCTGAGCTGTACATTTAACATTTACATTTAAGTAAATGTTAAACATGTTAAATGTTAAGCATTCTCACATAGGTATTCCTCTTGTCCAGATGGGTTAGGGCAGTGTGCAGTGTGGTTGAGATTGTCTGTGGACCTATTTGGGCGGTAAGCAAATTGGAGTGGGTCTAGGGTGTCAGGTAGGGTGGAGGTGATATGGTCCTTGACTAGTCTCTCAAAGCACTTCATGATGACGGAAGTGAGTGCTACTGGGCGGTAGTCATTTAGCTCAGTTACCTTAGCTTTCTTGGGAACAGGAACAATGGTGGCCTTCTTGAAGCATGTGGGAACAGCAGACTGGGATAGGGATTGATTGAATATGTCCATAAACACACCAGCCAGCTGGTCTGCGCATGCTCTGAGGGCGCGGCTGGGGATGCCGTTTGGGCCTGCAGCCTTGCGAGGGTTAACACGTTTAAATGTTTTACTCACCTCGGCTGCAGTGAAGGAGAGGCCGCATGTTTTGGTTGCAGGCCGTGTCAGTGGCACTGTATTGTCCTCAAAGCGGGCAAAAAAGTTATTTAGTCCGTGATTGACTGTAGACCCTGCCACATACCTCTTGTGTCTGAGCCGTTGAATTGAGATTCTACTTTGTCTCTATACTGACGCTTAGCTTGTTTGATTGCCTTGCGGAGGGAATAGCTACACTGTTTGTATTCGGTCATGTTTCCGGTCACCTTGCCCTGGTTAAAAGCAGTGGTTCGCGCTTTCAGTTTCACACGAATGCTGCCATCAATCCACGGTTTCTGGTTTGGGAATGTTTTAAACATTGCTATGGGAACGACATCTTCAACGCACGTTCTAATGAACTGCTCACCGAATCAGCGTATTCGTCAATGTTGTTGTTTGACGCAATATGAAACATATCCCAGTCCACGTGATGGAAGTAGTCTTGGAGTGTGGAATCAGATCGTCCAGAGCTGCCAGTGTGCTCTCTGACCGCTCCGAGAAGGAAACGCCCAGAGGTCACTCTGAGCACACTTTGGCACTCCAGATTGAACATACAAACACACCCTTTAATTGATCCCTATATTCAGAACCTGTTCTCTCGATGTGTTCTCGTGAGTCTGTTGCCAAAATTTGAATTAAAAGGTATGCCGTATTTAAAGGGATGGCTTAACATAAATGTACTGAAAACCCTATTGAATGCAAACTCCACAAGAAAATGTGTTGGTCATCAAGGTGGAGGGTTTTCTTACCAGATGACTCAAACTGAATTCTTCTGCTGCTCCATCTTTCACAACATGCTTCAGAGATTGCCATCATTGAAGTAATTTGTGGTGAGGTCAAAATGAGGGGTGTTATACAAAACCATTTCATCAGTGATTGGATCATCTCTAACCAATCAGAGTATCAAAGCCAAAAACCGAATGTTCAAATGGCCACTTTACCCACGTGTGTTCTACTCTGGCCCAACCCATCGGTTTCTGGGACCAATCAGAACGTTCAGAATGTGTTTGCATTCTAGAAATCGTGGGGTATCTAATCAGATCCAGACTCATTGCAGAGAAGAAACAAATGTCCGTGGGCTTGAAGTAGCATTTGGCCTGAGCGAGGAGTGTGGGTAGCCAGCCAAAAGGTTTTCAGCTGTTGAATTGCATGTATTCAGCATGCAAGGGAACCACGCCTGCAAACCCTGTTATGCACCTGCATAGGTGCATAATACCAGCTACTGAGAAGTGAATATGTAACGGTCTTTTTATGTACCACAGGGGAACCAAATGAAGAGCGACTCCATGGCTGTCTTTTTGGCTTTTATATCAATCAATAGTATTATGAAAAGACAGGACAGGAACACAACAGTCTCCAATGCACCATCTGACAAGTTGTTCGTTCTCTCTGTGTTTTCTCAGACTCACACAATCTCATTCATACATAAAGCCATAATGTATAGTATAAAATAATAACCAAACCTTAATACAAAGAATGTATAATCTTAATTCTTAGACAATAGAACCATACATGCAATAGTATTATGAAAAGACAGGACAGGAACACGTCAGTCTCCAATGCACCACTGTATATAGACTTTTTCTATTGTATTATTATTGTTTGTTTATTCCATGTGTAACTCTGTGTTGTATGTGTCGAACTGCTTTGCTTTATCTTGGCCAGGTCGCAGTTGTAAATGACAACTTGTTCAAAACAAGCCTACATGGTTAAATAAAGGTAAAATAAATACATACATACATTGTGAGGTGCTTTCTGTGTTGACAGTACAAAATACAACAACCCATGTACAAAGACACTGAAATTACAAACAAGCTACAACGTGAAATCGCCTTTATCCCACTTAGAGTGCTTAAACTATGTTTCCCATAATGCAACGCTAGCATCAGTCGGCAGCTCAGCTAACCGTTTGCATCACAGAAAGGCATGCTAGCTAGCAACAGCAATATTTTTTAGCACTCTGTAAACTATATCAATAACAACAATAAAACTCTGAAAGTTACATGTTTCGATAGTCTCACACTCCCCTATAACAATATCTACAGCATTAACCTTTGATTTATTTATTTTAACCTTTTCTTTATTTCATGTTATGGACTTCTACAAAGGGGTAATCTGCAACATATACCCCTTCTTAATTACTGCAAACTTTAAGACAAAGGGTAAGAGTTCTTCCTCCACAGGGGTAACCTTGACCAAGAGTCATCCAGAAGGACAGCAGACTTTGCCAGGTAGAAATATGCCCATATACATACAACATATGACCCCATAATAAAGTATTTCTCATTTCCTTAATATATCCTCTGGCTTCTGATTCACTGGTTACTGTCACTTCAACAAAAGTTGATATGGCTTGAATCAGGGCAGCTAGATGCTCTCTTTTGTCAGGCTCAGCAATCACTTGACTCGTTGACTCTAAAAGTCTTCTGACAGGCTTCACAACTCTTCCAGTTCGAGTTCTCAAGGTGCCTTCACTGGGTCTCAGGACTGTATCAATGAACTCAGTTGTCTGTTTCTGTGCTCTTCCTCTCTCTGGTTACTCATTCTCTTCTTAGTAGATCTTATGCATCCAGAGCCACTGACTGATGCACTTCTACTGCTCATGCCATGTAGACTGCTCACTGAAGTCCCTTTTCTACTTGTGTCATCTTCAGAAGGATCACTTGAATCATCACTAGGCATCCTTGAGGAGCTTCCTGTACTGGAGCTAGCTTCGTCTCTGGAGATCAGGTCCTTTCATAGGCTTTGAGGAGCAGCTTCTCTCATGTTTACTCCATCTTTCAGTCCCAAAGATTTTTGAGCTTCAGCTTCCGTAGGCCCCTCGGGGTTCTGGCCCTGAAGAATCCAGGCAGCAGTCCTTCGATCCTCTGAATCCTCATCCACATCGAATACCGATCTTTCGTCACCGCTGTCTGCGTTTATGTCCTCCTCTGGAGCAGTAGAGACGACTGTGGACATCTCGTCTGTCCCACTGGCAGGAAGTTCACTGGCAGTATGAAGTTTCAATGAACTACCTTACTCTTCTTGAACTACCTTACTCTACGTAACATTGCAAAAATCAGAAACTTTCTGCCCAAAAATGATGCAGAAAAATTAATCCATGCTTTTGTAACTTCTAGGTTAGACAACTGCAATGCTCTACTTTCCGGCTACCCGGATAAAGCACAAAATAAACTTCAGTTAGTACTAAATACGGCTGCTAGAATCCTGACTAAAACCAAAAAAATGTACCATATTACTCCAGTGCTAGCCTCCCTACACTGGCTTCCTGTTAAACTTCTTGTGGCTGCAGGGGCAGTATTGAGAGCTTGGATGAAAAAGTGCCCAGAGTAAACTGCCTGCACCTCAGTCCCAGTTGCTAATATATGCATATTATTAGTGGTATTGGATAGAACACTCTGAAGTTTCTAAACCTGTTTGAATGATGTCTGTGAGTATAACAGAACTCATATGGTAGGCAAAAACCTGAGAAAAAAATCCAACCAGGAAGTGGGAAATCTGAGGTTGGTCGATTTTCAACTCAGCCCCTATTGAAGTTACAGTGGGATATTGATCATCTTGCACTTCCGCAGGCTTCCACTAGATGTCTACCGTCTTTAGAAACTTGTTTGAGGGTTCTACTGTGAAGTGGGGCCGAATGATAGTGGATTGAGTCAGAAGTCTGCCAGCAGTCACACGCTGGTCACGCGCATTTCACATGAGAGGTATCTCCCGTTCCATTGCTTTTCTGAAGGCAAAGGAATTCTCCAGTTGGTAGATTTATGTTAAAAACATCCTAAAGATTAATTCCATACATCGTTTGACAAGTTTCTACGGCCTGTTACGGAACTTTTTGACATTTCGTCTGCAATTAGTGAATGCGCTTTGTGAGTTTTGATTTGTTTACCAAATGCGCTAACAAAAGTAGCTATTTGGACATAAGTGATGGACATTATCGAACAAATCAAACATTTATTGTAGACCTGGGATTCCTGGGAGTGCATTCTGATGATCTTCAAAGGTAAGTTCATATTTATAATGTTATTTCTGACTTCTGTTGACTCCAACATGGCGGATATATGTATTTGTTCTCTGAGCGCTGTTCTCAGATTATTGCATGGTTTGCTTTTTCCGTAAAGCTTTTTTAAAATCTGACACAGCAGAGAGAAGAGAAGTATATCTTTAATTCCATGTATAACACTTATATTTTCATCAACATTTAACATATATGTATTGTGTAACATGAAGTCCTATGAGTGTCATCTGATGAAGATCATCAAAGGTTCGTGATTCATTTTGATCTCTCTTTGTGCTTTTTGTGACTCCTCTCTTTGGTTGGAAAAATGGCTGTGTTTTTCTGTGGCTTGGCTCTGACCTAACATAATCATTCGTGGTGCTTTTGCTGTAAAGCCTATTTGAAATTGGACACTTTGGTGGGATTAACAACAATGAACTACCTTTAGTCTATAAAATTTATTACCTTTAATCTATAAAATACTTGTATGCTTGAAGAATTTCAATGATGAGATTTCTGTTGTTTTGAATTTGGCGCCCTGCACTTTCACTGGCTATTGTCATATCGATCCCGTTAATGGGATTGCAGCCCTAAAAAGTTATTTAGACAAGTGCTGATTTCAAGGTTTTACTGCTAACATACAAAGCATTACATGGGCTTGCTCTTACCTATCTTTTCGATTTGTTCCTGCCGTACATACCTACACGTACGCTACGGTCACAAGAAGCAGGCCTCCTAATTGTCCCTAGAATTTCTAAGCAAACAGCTGAAGGCAGGGCCTTCTCCTATAGAGCTCCATTGTTATTGAATGGTGTGCCTACCCATGTGAGAGACTCAGACTCGGTCTCAACCTTTAAGTCTTTACTGAAGACCCATCTCTTCAGTAGGTCATATGATTGAGTGTAGTCTGGCCCAGGAGTGTGAAGGTGAACGGAAAGGCTCTGGAGCAACGAACCACCCTTGCTGTCTCTGTCTGGCCGGTTCCCCTCTCTCCACTGGGATTCTCTGCCTCTAACCCAATTACAGTTGCTGAGTCACTGGCTTACTGGTGCTCTTCCATGCCGTCCCTAGGAGGGGTGCGTCACTTGAGTGGGTTGAGTCACTAACGTGATCTTCCTGTCTGGGTTGGTGCCCCCCCCCTTGGGTTGTGCCGTGGTGGAGATCTTTGTGGGCTATACTCGACCTTGTCTCAGGATGCTAAGTTGGTGGTTTAAGATATCCTTCTAGTGGTGTGGGGGCTGTGCTTTGGCAAAGTGGGTGGGGTTATATCCAGCCTGTTTGGCCCTGTCCGGGGGTATCATGGGATGGGGCCACAGTATCTCCCAACCCCTCCTGTCTCAGCCTCCAGTATTTATGCTGCAGTAGTTTATGTGTCGGGGGGCTAGGGTCAGTATTTCTCCTGTCTTATCCTGTGTCCTGTGTGAATTGAAGTATGCTGCTCTCTCTAATTCTCTCTTTCTCTCTTTCTCTCTCTCTGAGGACCTGAGCCCTAGGACCATGCCTCAGGACTACCTGGCATGATGACTCCTTGCTGTCCCCAGTCCACCTGGCCGTGCTGCTGCTCCAGTTTCAACTGTTCTGCCTGCGGCTATGGAACCCTGACCTGTTCACTGGACGTGCTACCTGTCCCAGGCCTGCTGTTTTCAACTCTCTAGAGACAGCAGGAGTGGTAGAGATACTCCCAATGATCAGCTATGAAAAGCCAACTGACATTTACTCCTGAGGTGCTGACTCCCTCGACAACTACTGTGATTATTATTATTTGACCATGCTGGTCATTTATGAACATTTGAACATCTTGGCCATGTTCTGTTTTAATCTCCACAGCCAGAAGAGGACTGGCCACCCCTCATAGCCTGGTTCCTCTCATGTCATTCATGATATCCACGCAGGGGCGCAGAGTACCGTCCTTCTTCTTAACAAAAAGAACCCCGCCCCGGCCGGAAGGAAGGCACTTGGTACCGGCGTCAAGACACAGACAAATAATCCTCGAGAGCCTTATCGGAAGGAGATGTTACAATATCTAGGTTTCTTCCTAGATTTTGGCCTTTCTATGGAGTTTTTCCTAGCCACCATGCTTCTACGCCTGTATTGCTTGCTGTTTGGGGTTTTAGGGTGGGTTTCTGTACAGCACTTTGATATATCAGCTGATTTAGGAAGTGCTATATAAATACATTTGATTTGATATCTTTCGCTCTGTGTTTTCTCTGACTGAGGAGAACGGGAGCTATGGGTAGTACCAGGGTGTTAGTAGGTAACGTAAGCACCCAGATGAAATAAAATACATTTAATAAAATAAAACCCGAAGATGTTAATATCATTCAGCTACTGTAGCTGTCTACTTAATAGCAACAGGCCGTACTAGTAGCACAACAATTAAAAATAGACACCAAATGTAAAGTTCCTGACGATCATAGCGATCTGACTCCCCCTTTCTGGTTGAACTTGGAATATTCCTGTTCATGGGCTTGGGCCACTAACCCTTAACATGGTTGTTCTGTTCTGCATTGTGCACTATTCTAGTATTTTGAAATTCGATGGAATAACCATTTTAACTCCCCAACACATAGACAAGGCATGTGTAGGAAAGGCGTGCATATCCCAAATCTGAATAGGGCCAAACTGCATTACATTCAAACAAATACAAAAGTATTAACAGGACATGATACAGCAACAAGATACAACGTGTATTATGCGGGCTACATTAAACAAATGGGGGGAAGGTGTTTCCTTTTCAATGTATTATTGTACACATTTCATTACACGTACTGTATATACATACAGTATCTGCTAATTTGACAATGACAGTGAAACCATATCGAATGAGTTGACTTGATAGGCAGCGGTTGGTCTACCTGAGTGAAGGGTAACCCCCATTGCCTGAGGATATTGGGCTGGGGAGGAGGTACTTTCAGAGTTGCGCGATAGACTGATTTTCATTCCGAACTCAGAAGCGTATGCGTCGACATCTCACGAATTGAGTTCTCACGGAGACTATTCTCTCCGGAGTGTGTCGTCTGGCAGTCCAATTTATTTATTTACAAAGGATATTTATTTAAAACCATTTAACCACGTCTGCAGCTAACGGCACTGTGGATCTATGCAAATCGTAGGAATTGTAGGGCTTTTTTGAAGTTGAAGAGAGGAGGAATGTATCGTTTCTTTGTGAAACTAACGTTTCTTATTCCAGTCATCGTCATAACACAAGGTAAAGTGCCTGGAAAAAAGCTACTGTAAAGTTATTTCTCCTACGGATTTAAACAATTGGAGACTGAATGTTTTAATTCAAATCAACATTATTAAGTTGAGTTGAATGACTTACGTTGAGTTTTGATTTTGTTGAGTGCTGCAAGATCACTTCGTTCATTTCAGTAAATGAGTCTTTAATGTTTGGAAAATAGGCTACTGGTGCTCTGCCTCAGTCTACGGATCTGAAGTGGTATTTAATCTGATATGATTTAGAAGTCTTGTTGGCTATTTGATTTGCTTTATTACGGATCTCTGATCTGCTGCGTCTTTCTCAGTGCGAACAAATCATGGGAACTCATCCCTCTGTGCCTTGGCACATCGGTCTTACACACTTCACAACTCAAAGTGATGACGATAACTTTAACTGTATAGACTCTTGACTAGTTGACTTCAGCATATTTGCAATGTAAAAACGTTTAGCCCACTAAGCATATAGGCTATTGTTGATGTGTGACCTTTGTTCATCTTCTTCTTCTTTTTAAACATGCACTTGATTTCGTTTTGTTGGGCTATATCTAGATTTAAAATTAGATCCATTTTGTTTTATTTCTCATGAAGTAGGCTAAGGTTAGCCTAGGCCTGACTAAATTTGATTTCGTCTGTGGAGCGATAGTTTCGTGGTAGGCTATGTATGGAAGGCGTGTGTGCGGGGGGCGTTGGTGAGAGGGTGTTATTCTCTCTCTATGGGAGAGCGTGTCAGTCCCGTAGGAGGTGGGGGTTGCTGACTTGTTTTATGGCTCGTGCGGGACCGTGATTTCTTTTGTTCACACGTCTGAGCTCAGCAGCTGTTGCGCTTTCCGCGCAAAGTTAGCCTTGGGAGCTGTTAATGGGTACTATGGATCTCCAATGTCATCTGGGCTTGATGCGCCCAGACGGTAATACACTCGTGTCCCCCGGCGACTGGTTCGTGCATAAAACATTCTCCATTCAGGCTGCAAAAGGCTTTGATTTCCTCCTTAACTCGATTCAATGGCAAGAAAGCGGGAAAATAACTGGGAAAATATGCATACTTTCTTTATGAAACACAATTTTCCACCACCATGCTAGAGTGGCTAATGCCTAGGAATGCTAGTCACGGATGTTGCGTATCGCATTCAGTCAATCTGGTTGCAGCAGTCTATTGTTTACCCCTGGCTGATGCTGCGTTCATAGCAACTGGGAACTCGGAAATGTACGCCACCCGACTTCAGTGGGTCCAAATCAAGTCGAAACTCGAGAGAAACGAGTTCCGACTGGGAAAAATGTATTTGAACGCCACCAACAAAAAAAACATGCCACCTGCTGGAGGGAGACAGACATGGCTTTGGCAATGTAAACATGTTTCCCATGCCTATAAAGCCCCTTAAATTGAATTGGCAGATTTTTGGATGAGTTTGGCCTCTCTTCCTCTTTGATGTGGGAGCAACATCAGGAAGTAGTATTAGCCCCCACCATGCATGCTGCTAGCCTCGCCGGCCAACAAGTAGTCTAGACCTACATTGTCCCCCAAACCACAGCTTGCACACAACATGATTAGTTTCAAAGCACACATCTCAGTTGGCATTTAGCAAAAATGGTTATCGTGCAAGTGTTATTAATGTGAATTGGCTTTTAAAGTTCCACTTTCTGCAGCCTATGTCTTACGGTAAAATAACGTTTTTACAGTGGGCCTATTAATGACTGAATTGAATGTGTTTTTGTGTGAATGACTGTTTTTGTGAGAGTGTTATTGTTGCTCCTTCATAACAGATTTTTCTCTACAGGTCTAAGATGCTCTCTAACTACTGAATCATGTCTGAATGGAGGGAGGTGTGAGGCCTCCTCTGACAGAAATGGAGAATGCAGGTAAATAGTCCACAGTCCACATATTGACAACACTTTGCTGAATGGCTTTTCTTGTTTGATATCAAACTCAGAACCTTTCCCCCAATACCAGGCCAGTTATTACAACCGTGATCAGGATTTTGAGTTTGGGTGTTTCTAAGCACAGGAGTTTAAAGTTGGGTTAGGTTAATGGAACTCTGAAGTTATCCGTGGGTATTTTGTAAGGTGCATCGTGCAGTGTTAGGGGTATAGTAAGGTTTTGATAATAGTGTGTGGTACTAGACATATTAGAGTGTTCTTTGGTAGGCTATAGAGGCAAGAGGCCTTGTGTTTCCCCTCATTCCAGCCTTTGAGAGGCAACTCTGCTCAGCAACCAGAGGCCCTCAACTTTCCTCTGAGCAAGGTCCTTCCTGTAGCCGCAGAGCCCTGTGCGTCTGCACTCCAAAAGAAAAGACTGAAAGAGAAGTGCCCACCCCCCGCGCTTATGAATGCAGGACACTTCCCCGGCGGCGTGAGGGACGCGTCCCAGTCCTAAATCTTGTTTTTCTGCTCTTTCATGGGGCGACAGCTGGGGATCGACTGCCGCCCGGTGACCATTGTCCCTTAGTCAGAGCAATGCTGTGTGACTAATCAGAGTGGGGCTTCCCAAGAACGCTACAACTACTAACCCCCCCCCAAAAAAAAAACCGCCACAACACACCCTAAAACTCTTGCCGTACCCCGTTCGAGGGCTCTTCTCCTGATTTCTGAATAGGCATTCTTCCCCCTTATGCACTCCAGTAGAGGGCCAGATGGCGCTGAAATGTAATTGGATTGGATGTTATTGGTGGAGTGAATTTAATTGGAGTAAACTGAAGAAATTTGAAAGCAAACAAGTGGGAGTGAGTGGAGCAGATGAGGGCTCTCTAGCCTGGGCCTGATGCTGGTGCAGGGATGGGCAGTATATGTTACAAAATATTGTGTATTTATATACTGAGTATTTTTACATTTGAATTTAAAGACCTTCTGTGAAAACAAATATACAAATGACCTGTGTTCATCCCTGAAAATATTTTTATCACCATGGTGCTGGTGGTCTCTGAAGGAGTTCAGTGGTGGGTGTGGCCTGATGGCATTTGGGGAAGGCCCCACTCTGGGGACAGGGAACCTATGCTAGCCCCTGGGCCACAACTCAATTACATCTGAGTTAGAAGTGCCTTTTGTTAAGTAAGTCAGGTGTTAAATTAGATTAAAATGAGACTGGATTGCCAGCACAGGATAGGGGCATCTAGTGCCTCATCAGATAGAGATGCGGATGTCTCTGTCCACTCTCTCCTTAAGCTGCATTTACAAAGGCAGCCCAATTCTGATATTTTCAAATGACCAATTAGTGACAAAAAAATCAGAATTGGGCTGCCTGTCAAAACGCAGTCTTAGTCTTCCTCTTGTTCATCATGTATCTAAACAACAACTACCTCTTTCCCAACTGTATTTTATTTATTTATTTATTTTGCTCCTTTGCACCCCATTATTTTTATGTCTACTTTGCACATTCTTCCATTGCAAAACTACCATTCCAGTGTTTTACTTGCTATATCGTATTTACTTTGCCACCATGGCCTTTTTTGCCTTTACCTCCCTTCTCACCTCATTTGCTCACATTGTATATAGACTTGTTTATACTGTATTATTGACTGTATGTTTGTTTTACTCCATGTGTAACTCTGTCGTTGTATCTGTCGAACTGCTTTGCTTTATCTTGGCCAGGTCGCAATTGTAAATGAGAACTTGTTCTCAACTTGCCTACCTGGTTAAATAAAGGTGAAATAAATAAATAAAAGTATCTCAATTTTCCTCACCAAGCCAAAACAACCATCAATCATACTCGACATTTAGGTGTGCCAGTGTCAATATCCAGGGGTCAGAGTGGAGCGTCACTGGGAAGGATCTGGGAGGGTATTGATTATCACACGCGCACACATCTCGTTCCACCTCAAAAACGCAAGAGGATTTCGACCCTCACCATTTCAGATGGTTCTGCATTCATTTATGTTAGAAACAGAAAAGATACGGATTCCTGCAAGGTTATTTTTAAAATATTTTTTATATAATTTGATATCTGAGAAGTTAAGCTAATTGAGTGAATCCAAATTGGCTATTTTATTTATATTATTCAATAAATATATTACCTAACATCCGATTTGGAATAAACGTTTTTCTAACAATGACTTAGAAATGAGGAATCCAAAGGAATGGTCCAAATTCACCGATGGACACCCTACGCCAATCCCACCCCAACAACAGGTATATAGTATTAGTCTGTTTAACAAGTAGTATGGAACTGCGGCTCGGAGTATTGTTTCTTCATTGCATGTAATGTATTCCCAATGAATTTGGTGATGTTTTTTCACCCTTCTCAGTGAATTTTGTTATTGAAGTTATTGGGCACTGCATCTGTGCTTGATGCATCACTACAGACACCCTGGTTTGAATCCAGGCTGTATCACAACTGGATGTGATTGGGAGTCCCATAGGGCAGAGCACAATTGGCCCAGCGTCGTCTGGGTTTGACCCGGTGTAGGCCGTCAGTGTAAGAATTTGTTCTTAACTGACTTGACTAGTTAAATAAAGGTTCAATTTAAAATGTTTTTTTTTTTTATGTCCCATCCTCATCCTTATATTACCAGATTGGGATGACTAGATGGTGCTGTTTATCATTTTTAACTACAGAAATGTTTTCAGAACAACATGGTGGGTTTTATGGTTTGCTGAAATGACATGGAATGACCCCCAACTGTTTATGTGGAATTACCTAAGCTAGCTAGATTGTCTTGGGAAAAGTGTGCCCAAGTTTCAGTGTGTGGTTTGATTGTGACGGTGCGGAGTTCCATCAGAGGAGGGCGGGTGTCAGCAGCAGAAATGTCAAAGAGCATTTAGCACATCATCTGAATACCCTTTTACTTATTTTGAGGAATTTACAAATTATTCAAGTCATTCTAGATGAGTGATCCAGAGATTGGGCCCATGACACAGATGGCAGTTATGGTGAGGTGGAGTTTGACTCAAATATACTGGGATAGATTTCAGTCATACTCTGTCAGAGACCTGACAGGTCAAAGGTTTAGAGAGTTAGAATGGACCATGATAGGGGCTTAGCCTGGTCTGGATATGCATACTTTAGTTCAGATAAATTAATAGAACATATTTCTATTCAAGTCAATGTTTTATGATGGACCAACTGGTGGCAAAATTCTATATAGCTTGGTTTAGTGGACCAAGCTAAAATGCATCTGGATCAAACTATTAGGGATTAGGTTTGGGTTTAGAACAGGACATGGTTTTACTGACTTGTTTACGCTGCTCCTTCCTGCAGGATTGCCTCACCTCCTCGAAAACAGGAAGTACTTTTTTGGGGGGTGGGGGGGTCGCCCATGTATTCTGTCCTCCACCTCAGGTTCCAAGAATAGCTCACCTTAACGCTCACCTTATGGCTTCACATCCTTCCCTCCACTTGCATCGATATTAGTTTGGTCTGAAGGAGTTTTGTCTGACAAGGAGTTTGGTCTGAATGAAGCACACCTGGTGCCTAATTTATAAAACTGTGCGGAGGATTCACATCAAAAGGTGGCGTACGGACGGAACACAGACAGTGCTTATGCACAAAAATATTCTGATTCATAACACAGTGCGCACGCACGTCCCACGCCGGTTTCTCTTTATAAATCACATTCAACTCAAAATTTGGCACACGTGAGCGAGTGTCTTGTCCCATCTTTTTAAGGCTCATAATTGCCTATAAATAGTCCTCCTATAGGATTTCTCCGTGCTCTCTGGCAAAGCTCAACTCCTAGTTGAGGCTTAAGGCCATATCAGAAGCCGGCCGGTGCGGCCCAGGGTCAAGCGCCAAGCGTGTTGGCAGGTGTTGGGCTTTTATTGGCTTATAAGTCTCAAGGGCCAGCACTCCTTTCACGACCTGAACCATTCCCAAGTGCTGAATTTCCATTGGATATTTACCCCAAGTTTTACCCCGAGCTAGAGGTCTGGGCAGGACGGATTTCTTCATCCCGCCTGCACCCGCAACTTTTCATATCTTCTGTCCGATGCCCACCCACTACCACAAGAACTGGTCCCAAACCCAATCGCAGTCACTTGTCAGCCATGTTCCCAGCAATTGTGTGCCCTACAGGCAATATCAAAATATGCACAAATAACCAAAGAAATAGGTTAAATTACCAGAGATTCTCACATCGGCCATTATATTAGGTTATTACTGTGCTATATTAGCCAATAAGCTTGACGTAGTTTGAAGATGAGAGAGTGAAATCTTGCACTTTCTCTTGAGCTATTTTATAGCCTACCTTTTTGGAGTGGGGCGATTTTCAGACCTAGACAAATATAGGTGATCAATCTTTATTTCTAGGCAATGCTTGTCCTAATCATATCGAGGAAGTTAATTTCCTTGGAAAGATAGCTGCCCCATGCTCTCCGTTCATGCATAAGGTATAGAATACAATTTGAAAAAATACCACACGCAGCTATTCACTCACATGGCTACTAAATTTAAAGCAGCAAGAATGATGAGAGTGGACATTTGCACTTTCTCTTGACCTACATTTACATGTAGGATATAGCCTACCTTTTAGAAGGACGATTTGGCAGATGGAGACAAATAAATGTTAATCAATATGAAAGAAAATTAAAAGGAGCAACGCTCGCTCAAAATGGTAGCTTATTCTACACCCCATCGTCAGTGATTGATCAACAGTACTACTCCCAGTAGCACATTTACTCGGTACTGGTGCCCGTCGTATATTGCCTCGTTATTGTTACTATTTTTCCTTTTGTTTAACAAATGTTTATTACTTACTTTTTAAAAACTCTACATTGTTGGTTAAGGGCTCGAATGTAAGCATTACACCTGTTGTATTCGGCACATTCTCTTTTATTTACCTTTATTTAACTAGGCAAGAACAAATTCTTATTTACAATGATGGCCTAGGAACATTGGGTTAACTGCCTTGTTCAGGGGCAGAACAACAGAGTTTTACCTTGTTAGCTCAGGGATTCAAACTAGCCACCTTTCCGTTACTGGCCCAATGCTCTTACCACTAGGCTACCTGCCGCCCCATTTACAGTAACAACCGGGGGAATATAGGGGGGAGGAATGAGCCAATTGTAAGCTGGAGATGAATAAGTGACCACATGAGGGCCAGATTGGGAATTTAGCCAGGACATCAGGGTTTACACCCCTACGATAAGTGCCATGGGATCTTTAGTGAACACAGAGTCAGGACACCTGTTTAACACCCTACACAGGGCAATGTTATGTCCCCAATCACTGCCCCGGGGGTATTGGGATATTTTTTTAGACCAGAGGAAGGGTGCCTCTTACTGGCCCTTTAACACCGCTTCCAGCAGCATCTGGTCTCCCATTCAGGGACCAACCAGGACCAACTCTGCTTAGCTTTAGAAGCAAGCCAGCAGGGGTAAATGTGACAAATAAAATGTTATGTGAAGACTAACATAATACTGAAAGGGCGGAAAAATATGAGCAGAGGGTTAGTTAAGTAAGAAAGGGGGTGGTGGTGTGGGGAGAGGTAAAGGACGGAGTTTACCTGAGCAGTGGCAACAAAAAGCAGGAAGGTAAAAGCCACAAGTGTCACACTTATAATAATAATAATATAATAATAATAATAATATAATAATAATATATATAATATAATAATAATAATATATGCCATTTAGCAGACGCTTTTATCCAAAGCGACTTACAGTCATGTGTGCATACATTCTACGTATAGGTGGTCCCGGGGATTGAACCCACTACCCTGGCGTTACAAGCACCATGCTCTACCAACTGAGCTACAGAAGGACCACGCTTCTTCATGCACGGACATGTACTTTTTATTTATTTAATTTAACTAGGCATACACACCATAATTTTTTTTTTTAATCCGCGCTACAGACTGCTATATTGGCTCGATAATAAAGGACAAGTAAAGACCCAGTGCACTACGTTGTGTAAAGGGGGGGGGTAAAGGTGGGAGTTGGGGGCTGTTTTTGTGTAGGAGGCTAAAGTCACTCTCAGTGGCAGATGGCAGATCAGGCCCCATAGGGGGAGGGGAGGAGAGGGGGCTGGCCCAAAGTCACAAATGTGTTTGGGGTCAGGGGTCAGGGAAGCATCTGCTCTGGCCCTGAGGGGACATTACATTGCTGGGAGAGACCTGTTGCTAGGGTCTGTTGCTGAGGCCTGATGGTTTTACAGCGTGGGGGGGACTGACTTTAGGACAAAGAAGATCCATTACAGTGAGGGGATGGGGAACACGCATAGGCAGACACACGCACACACAGACTCCACCTCTGTCTTTCTCTTTCTTTGTCTATTTCGCACAAACACAACTCTCTCCAAACATATAGTAGCAATTGTAGTGTGAACAAGCCCCTGACACAACCAAAAAAGTTGTCCTGCATGACGTATTGAGTTTTTTTGTTTACTTATCATGTTACCTCATCCCCATATTGTTATTTTTTTGCTCCTTTGCACCCCAGTATCTCTGCTTGCACATCATCATCTGCACATCTATCACTCCAGTGTTAATGCTAAATTGTACTTATTTTGCCACTATGGCCTAGTTATTGCCTTTACCTCCCTAATCTTACTACATTTGCACACACTGTATATAGGTTTTTTCTATTATGTTGTTGACTGTACATTTTTTTATCCCATGTGTAACTGTTTGTGTCGCACTGCTTTGCTTTATCTTGGCCAGGTCGCAGTTGTAAATGAGAACTTGTTCTCAACTGGCCTACCTGGTTAAATAAAGGTGAAAAAAAGAATAATAAATAAAAAGCAGTGGAAACTGAAGTCTGCATGGGAGGCAAAGAAAGACACGGTTTTGCCAATTGCCTCTGGCTGGACCCCTGGGAAGGGTAGAGCGGTTGGCCTCACCTCCGGTCCTCATAGTCTCGTAGTGAGTCAACCACAGAGTCTCCCAACAGGCACGCGTGAGGTCTGAGACTAGCTCTGTAAAAATTACACATATAGGAGAGCTGTAAGAAGGTTCAGAGAATCATTGCTCTCAGCCCTGTTTTTAATGTATATATGTAACTGTTATTTAACGAGGCAAGTCAGTTATGAACAAATGTTTATTTATAATGACGGCCTACCGGGGAACAGTGGGTTAACTGCCTTGTTCAGAATGACAGCTGACCTTGTCAGCTCGGGTATTCAATTACTGGCACAACGCTCTAACCACTAGGCAACCTGCCGCCCCATATGAATTGACAAAGCTATCAATCATGTTACACCATCTATTCCTATGTGAAGACTCAATAGCGCATTGAATCCAAATGAAGTTGGTTAAGATGGCGTCGCATGGAAACATAACATGTGCAGTTGGAGGTACTCCAGGGTGTGACGTTGCAGGCTAGCTCAGTGCTGCCCCCTCTCATTGAGTAACTCCAGTTGAAGGCATAATGGGGTACTGCAGGCTGCTATTAGCAACTAAATTATTCTTAACGTCTTTTGTGTGCGATTTTTTTAAACAATCTGTTCAATGATATTTCTGGTGTATTACAAGCAACCATTGGTCCCATGATTGTCTTTTTGTTTTTTTTACACGAAGATTCATCACGTAAGATTGCCATTTTTCCATTCACAATAGTGGTGGATGCTGTTTTCTGCTAACAATGCCAACAGTACCGTGGTCGGCCTTGAACTTCCGTGGCTTAAATAAATATGAGAGGGGCAGTCGTTCTCCCCTGGCTGTGAGAGAGATCATGGGTCATCACTTTCATGGCAGTAAAGCTTATTTTGAATTTGAGGGAGAGAGAGGATTCACAAGTGAGAGTATTTCGAGAAAGTAAGCGGCACTGTTGTATGGTGTACCTAAACTTCAGTACTTTTGATACTATAACACAAAATGCTCAGGTATTCGAATTTGTTACTTTCTGTTCTATAAAAAATTTGTCGCACATTTTGGAAATCACAAATGTATTGAACTTATTTGAAAATGTAATAAATTTTCCCAAGCTTATCATAAGACATGAACAGATTGCATAAATGATTCCTATTCCCTGCTTCTTTCTGAAGCGGTAATGGCATGGGAATGCCCCTGACTGTGTGTCTACAACTTTGTGTAGCCGTTAGCGATGCTAATGATAACCGTCTTAATGTAGTTGGATAGGCTAATCAAACAACAGTGCTAGCTGCATGCATACTTGAATTCAAGGGTAAACCACACAAAAAAACTGGGGAAAATCTGTCCTTTTCATTGTTTTTTTTTATGTGGTATTGTTTTGGTATTGAGTATCATGATACTAAACCTGGTATTGGTATCAAAGTGAAAATTCTGTTAACGTGACAATACTAGGTGAAAGGGTGACTCCGGGTTAAGGTCTCATGTTTTTTTGTAGCAACACGCACCTTTCGGTAACACAATACCCCCGCCATTGCATGTGTTCCTAGACCCCTGAATAGAAATGCCCTTTTTGTCTTCCCATTTGCGGTAAAAGAAAAGAAGAATCATGTTGAAAACATCACCACTGTTAGCTCATTTCAAAGAAAAACAATTGCATATTTGAGTAATAACTACATGTAATTAACGTTTAAGTTCGTTTTACATTATGTTTTTTTGTGCCTGGCAGTTAGCTGCAGGCTACTCCTCTAGCAGCGTGCTAGCTAGCTGGCTAAAAACAGCACGCAAGCTCGCCTTTTAGCTTCCCACGTGAAATAATCTGATTTCATAATTAAATAATATGCCATGGCAAAAATGATTATACTTACCTGTGTAACCTACAACATTATCCCAGTTTTCATATAAACTAAACATAGAATGTCATCATGTTTGGACACAGAGAAAAGCACATGGCTAGTAGCTGTTTTTACCATTTGAAAATAGCCTGGAATCGTGTAGTTATACTTCTAAACCAAATACCTTCTTGGGGTGAATTGTAATGTTGTTTGGCTTATTATTTGAGCAGTCCCAGAGATCATATTTGGTTATCAATACATATCCTATAAAGATCAGATCAAGGAACTAAGCGAGTTTGGTGGTAAAATACAGCTTAATTGCCTACACAACACTGCCCCCATGGTTGTGCAAGGAATTATATGTTGCTTTTGTGCATACTGAAAGTAGACCTCCTTTCATGACAAAATGCATCCACTATCTAGAGGACAGCATCCCCCTCTAGAGGACAGAGAGGAGGGGAGAGGGGGAGGAGGTGTGCCTAACAGCTGCCTTCATTAACATGCGCACCTGCTCCCTGTGTAGATTCTACAAGGCCAACAGATGCCCTCTCTAACATGCATAGACACACTTACACTCTCTCTAGCTCTCTCCCTCTCACACACTCAGAGATTCTCTAGATCGCAGTCTAGATCTCTTAGTATAAACGTTAGATTATTACAGTGATGCCTAGTCAGACTAGTTTTCCCCTGCCAACTCTGCTGCCATGGTTTGGATGGGGGTGAGGATCTTTCTGGGAATAAAGAGGGTGTCTCATGATGTGGTGTGTGTGTGAGGGGGGGGGGGGTTGGACTAGGAGACTGTTGCTGTGTGTCTGTGGTGGGAGTGTGGAGGGGCACAGAGGGGCTTAGTAGCCTTAATGTGGTGCTCCGTATCTGGGCAGCTGGGCCGATCAAGGCCCCTTGATCTCTAGGATCATGACGGGATGAGGGTGGACATTCTGGGTTAGAAAAGGTAGCTGGAAATGGGCACAGCGAGACTGTCCCCAAATCCTGTTTTTGGTGGCGTCTGTTGTCCCAGCAGAGTGTATTTTCGAAGTTCTGAGGGACATTTAATCCAGGAAGACACACTAGGAAAACAGCCCACCCTGGCCTGGCTCTCGCTCCATCCCTCCCTCCCTTGCAGGGCTCCGGTGGGCCTCTGCTGAGCGGGAAACTGATACGGCCACTATCCACACCCATCCTCTTGCTTCCCTCCACTCCTGGCTCGTTAGTATCATGTGTTGATATAGCGTTTGGGGAGATACAATTCTATTGTACTGCATGAGAAACAGCAATGGAATTCCACCATATTCTATCCTCATTCTCTACATAAAATAAGTGGTGCCTCTGCTTTTATACCATTTGGGACTGCTTTAGACAGTTTTAGACTGCTGTCCACTTGTTTCGACCACCTCTGTCACTGGTCTCCTTTCTCTCCAGGTGTACAAGTGACTATGTGGGTAGCCGCTGCCAGTACTCCAACCCATGCAACCCCTCGCCATGCCGCAACGGAGGCGAGTGCCGCGCCGTATCCCACGGCAACACTTTTGAGTTCCACTGCAAATGTCGACTGGGCTTCTCCGACCAGCTGTGCCTGACGCCTACCAACCATGCCTGCATGAGTTCGCCATGTCGCAATGGAGGGACTTGTGACCTGATCACGCTCTCCGACTACCGCTGCCGCTGCCCGCCCGGATGGTCAGGTAAGATATTAAGATGTATATTTTTAAGGTAATTCCTGATTTTAGTGAAAGATAGACACTATATATACTAAAGTATATGGCTATTTCAGCGACCGCTGTTGCTGACGGGTGTATAACATCGTGCACATTCGTGCAATCTCCACAGACAAACATTGGCAGTAGACTGGCCTTACTAAAGGGCTTAGTGGCTTTCAACGTGGCACCATAATAGGATGACACATTTCCAACATATCAGTTCGTCAAATTTCTGCCCTGCTCGAGCTGCCCCAGTCAACTGTAAATGCTGTTATTGTGAAGTGGAAACGTCTAGCAGAAACAACGGCTCAGCCGCGAAGTGGTAGGCCACACAGCTCACAGAACGGGACTGCTGAGTGCTGAAGTGCGTAAAAATAATCTCGGTTGCAACACTCACTACAGAGTTCCAAACTGCCTCTGGAAGCAACGTCAGCACAAGAACTGTTCGTCGGGAAAGTCATAAAATGGGTTTCAATGGCCGAGCAGCCGCACACAAGCCTAAGATCCCCATGCGCAATGCCAAGCATCAGCTGGAGTGTTGTAAAGCTTGCCGCCATTGGACTCAGTGGAAACACATTCTCTGGAGTGATGAAACACGCTTCACCATCTGGCAGTCTGACGGACAAATGTGGGTTTGGCAGATTCCAGGAAAACGCTACCTTCCCGACTGCGTAGTGCCAATTGTAAAGTTTGATAGAGGAAGATTAATGGTCTGGGGCTCTTCAGGCTAGGCCCCTTAGTTCCAGTGAAGGGAAATCTTAACGCCACAGCATACAATGACATTCTTGAAGATTCTGTGCTTCACCTTTTTGGCAACAGTTTCGGGAAGGCCCCCCCTCCTGTTACAGCATGACAATTCCCCCGGTGTCAAAGCGAGATCCATACAGAAATGGTTTGTCGAGATCCGTGTGGAAGAACTTGACTGGCCTGCATAGAGCCCTGACCCCAACCCCATCGAACACCTTTGGGATGAATTGGAACGCAGACTGCGAGCCAGGCCTAATCGCCCAACATGAATGCCTGACCTCACTAATGCTCTTGTGGCTGAATGGAAGCAAGTCCCCGCAGCCATGTTCCAACATCTAGTGGAAAGCCTTCCCAGAAGAGTGAAGGCTGTTATAGCAGCAATGTTCCAACATCTACTTTGTGCATGACACAAGTCATTTTTCCAACAATTGTTTACAGACAGATTATTTCACTTATAATTCACTGAATCACAATTCCAGTTGTTTAGAAGTTTACATACACTAAGTTGACTGTGTTAAACAGCTTGGAAAATTCCAGAAAATGATGTCATGGCTTCAGAAGCTTCTGATAAGCTAATTGACATCATTAGAGTCAATCGGAGGTTTACCTTGGGATGTAGGCCTTCCTTCAAACTCAGTGCCTCTTTGCATGACATCATTGGAAAATCAAAAGAAATCAGCCAAGACCTCAGAAGAATTGTAGACCTTCACAAGTCTGGTTCATCCTTGGGAGCAATTTCCAAACGCCTGAAGGTGCCATGTTCATCTGTACAAACAATGGTACGCAAGTATAAACACCATGGGACACGCAGCTGTCATACCGCTCAGGAAGAAGATGCATTCTGTCTCCTAGAGATGAACGTACTTTGGTGAGAAAAGTGTAAATCAATCCCAGAACAACCGCAAAGGACCTTGTGAAGACGCTAGAGGAAACCGGTACAAAAGTATCTATGTCCACAGTAAAAATTAGTCCTATATCACCATTAAAAAAGCCAGACTACTGTTTGCAAATGCACATGGGGACAAAGATCGTACTTTTTGGAGAAATGTCCCCTGGTCTGATGAAACAAAAATAGTAACAACTTTTTGGCCATCGTTATGTTAGGAGAAAAAAGGGAGTCATGTTGTGGAGGTGCTTTGCTGCAGGAGGGACTGGTGCACTTCACAAAATAGATGGCATCATGACGCAGTAAAATGATGTGGATATATTGAAGCAACATCTCAAGACATCAGTTAAAGGTTGGTCGCAAATGGTCTTCCAAATGGACAATGACCCCAAGCATACTTCCAAAGTTGTGGCAAAATGGCTTTACGACAACAAAGTCAAGGTATTGGAGTAGCCATCTCAAAGACCTGACCTCAACCCTATAGAAAATATGTGGGCAGAACTGAAAAAGCATGTGCGTGCAAGGAGGCCTACAAACTTGACTCAGTTACACCAGCTCTGTCAGGAGGAATGGGCCAAAATTCACCCAACTTATTGTGAGAAGCTTGTGGAAGGCTACCCGAAATGTTTGACCCAAGTTAAACAATTTAAAGGCATTGCTACCAAATTCTAATTGAGTGTATGTCAACTTCTGAACCACTGGGAATGTGATGAAAGAAATAAAAGCTGAAATAAATAATTTTCTCTACTATCTGACATTTCACATTCTTAAAATAGTGGTGATCCTAACTGACTTAATACGGGGGCTTTTTACTAGGATTAAATGTCAGGAATTGTGAAAAACTCTGTTTAAATGTATTTGGCTAAGGTGTATGTAAACCTCCGACTTCAACTGTATATATTTACAGGCCCATTTAATTTTGTTTGGCTTGCCATTCCAAATAAAATAAAATAAATTGCTCATATAATCAAAAAACAAGTTGCTAGGTGTGTAGGCAAGGCCATAAGCAAGTAGGTGAACTAGGATATGACTAAGGAGTTCATCAGGGTGATTTTTCTATCACGTAGACAAGTATTTTCCTTTCCATGGTATCAAGATCTTATCTATTTAATTTTCTTTTAAAATGTATTTTATTGAGATCATTTGTTTATTTTTGGCATTTGAACACAAAATATTATTGGTAAACTACACGGTAATATAAAAGTTATATATTTTAGTGATCCAATACGTGATAATAATATAGTACACTAATCATAAAAAAATATATCTAGATCCTCT
Organism: Oncorhynchus gorbuscha; assembly: GCF_021184085.1. NCBI lineage: Eukaryota > Metazoa > Chordata > Actinopteri > Salmoniformes > Salmonidae > Oncorhynchus > Oncorhynchus gorbuscha. The sequence continues at coordinate 42,576,918 of NC_060183.1, read as the reverse complement.
AAGGCTGTGGACGGATCCAAATTGTGGATACATTATTTTTTTAAAGAATCATCAGCCTACAATGACACATGTTTTGTTTTTAAGCCCTGGATTTCTAGCTCCTTGATATTATTGTTGGATCTGATTTGAATAGCTGACATTTCGATTGTCAAACAAATAGATAAGCCGATAGTGGACAACCTTGTTTTAATACTTTCTGAGAAGTAGCCATTATTTACTATTTTACACCTAGGTTACTATACATAACTTTAACCCATTGAAATATTCCAGGCATTTATATATAAATTCCAGTCCTACTTTGTCAAAAGCCTTTTCAAAGTCTGCTGTGGTTTCACAGATTTTTCATAGTGTTCTATTGTTTCCAGTACTTGTCTTATATTATCTCCAATGTATCGTCCATGTAAAAAACCTGTCTGATTAGGATGAATAATATCCGACAAAACCTTATTTATTCTATGCGCTATGCATTTTGCTAGAATTTTTGCATCACAACACTGAAGTGTAAAAGGGGCCCCCAATTTCTATTACGGACTGGATCTTTATATTTAACACTTGGGCCCTGTTTCAGTAATAATGAAATCAGATTTTCTTGTTGACTGTCTGATAATCTACCATTTTTATAGGACTGGTTAAAACATGCTCATAGCGGTGCTCTGAGTACATCAAAAAAGGTTTGCTATACCTCAACTGCCTAGAAGACCAGCATCCCGGAGTCTGCTCTCCACTGTTGATGATGAGACTGGTGTTTTTGCGGTTACTATTTAATGAAGCTGCCAGTTGAGGACTTGTGAGGCGTCTGTTTCCCAGTACCTTTTCCACACAATTTCATCTACATTTGTTGAATGAGTTTCCTGTAAACAAAATATATTATATTAATTCTCTTTAAGCTAGGTAACGATAATATTTACTTATTTTCTGCTAAGCCATTACAATTATAAATTGCAATGCTTATTTCACCATAATGAGATACAAGTTTAAATTAAATTTATCATAATATATGTTTATAAACTTACCATTAAGATGTACCATAATGATTGAGTGTCCATATAGCTGTACCATGATATTTGCACTGCTACTAGGTAAACCTTGAATGGTTGATCTATGGGTCTTTAGCTAAGTCCAGCTAACATTTTGATATGCTGAACATCATTACTTTTATGTCAGTTATATTATTTGTCCTACCTCTCTTATTACAAGATGGAGTCCAGACAGGCTATTTTAGGAAGCTTTTGATTAGGCCTATAGTGTAATTCACCATATCAAATGAATTGACAAGGAAAGTTTGAAGGGGGAGATAGAGAGACCGCTATAGTATTACTAGTGATGTCATGATTATCCCAGCATGTGCCTTATTCCAGAGGAAGATTGGCATTTGATTAGTTTTTCCCTAAATGCCTCATGTAATTCTTTATATTCAGTTGAATATTTTATTTATCCATTCTTTTACCAGGTAAGTTGACAGCAACGACCCGGGGAATAGTTACAGTGGAGAGTGGAGATGAATGAGCCAATTGTAAACTGGGGATTATTAGGTGACCATGATGGTTTGAGGGCCAGAAATTGGGAATTTAGCCATGACCCTGGGGTTAACACCCCTACTCTTATGATAAGTGCCATGTAATCTTTAATGACCTCAGAGAGTCAGGACACCCGTTTTAACATCCTATCCGAATGACGGCACACAGGGCAGTGTCCCCAATCACTGCCCTGGGGCATTGGGATATTTTTTAGACCAGAGGAAAGAGTGCCTCCTACTGGCCCTCCAACACCACTTCCAGCAGCATCTGGTCTCCCATCCAGGGACTGACCAGGACCAACCCTGCTTAGCTTCAGAAGCAAGCCAGCAGTGGAATGCTGGGTGGTATGCTGCTGGGTGGTATGCTGCTGGCTCTATGCCGGAAGCCTGATGGTTTTTATTCTAGGCGTAAGGATATTTCAACATCATGTCTAAAATGATAAAAGGCTACACTGATCCCTCATGCTTGGCTGCCTAGGAATAGGTGTCCCCCATAGGGTTAGTATTTAAATTGCAATATGTTGCCTACATCAACAGCCACTGTCAGCCAGTTTCATTAAATAGACCTAGGCACTATGCTTTTTTTATTGCACATTTAATTAAACTGACGATTTGGAGATGTTCAACTTAAATTATTTAAAATTATTATTATTTATGCAAAATAACCATAGGACAACTATGCTATCACCAAGCTCTAACATATGGTTTTCAGAACATTATGTGCTAGCTGGGTATGGCCTAAATGAAGTGACCAAATGAAATGCTGTTCATGCAGGTATGTTTGATGTTATTTCATTTGTTTTTCTTTGTTGTCATCCTATCCTCCTCCTCTAGGGAAGACATGCCAGATTGCCAACCCCTGTGCATCCAACCCCTGTGCCAATGGTGGACAATGCTCACCCTTCGAGTCCCACTACATCTGCGCATGCCTGCCCGCCTTTCATGGCCAGACCTGCAAGCTGGACGTCAATGAGTGTGCCCAGATGTCGTCACCCTGTCGCAACGGGGGCATGTGTGTGAATGAGGTGGGCTCCTACCACTGCCGCTGCCCCCAGGAGTACACGGGTGCCAACTGCGAGACCCCCTACATGCCCTGCAACCCCTCTCCCTGCCACAGTGGGGGCACTTGCGTGCAGAAGGGGGACACCACCTATGACTGCAGCTGCCTGCCAGGTAACCCTTCACCCCTTTGCTCAAATCTATTAAAATACTTAATCTGTGCCTGTTTGAGCCTGCCTGGCATTGACTTTTCAATCATTTGTGTTTACCAAAGAGGTACTGTAAGGAATTGATTAATAGAGAGCTGTTGTAGCTTGGATGTGATTGGTGGAAATAGGGTATTGCTAGTCTCTGGTTTCTGCTGGCAGGATATTATTGCGCAGACGTTTCCCAGCTAACACATTTAGTTCCTTGGAAGTTGTGGGAACGTACGTTTTTGGTTTCCCATTGGTTCCGGGAACGAAACCATGAGTTTCCTGACCTGTAAAACTGAACTTTTTTAAATGTTCTGTAAACGGAAGGGAAAAATGTTCCTGTTCTGGGAACGTAGATTTATAGATTGCTGGGAGGTTCTGAAAACATGCCTTTAATAACCTTTTAGGGATAGTGAGACCCTAGCGTCTCAAGTGGCCAATAGCCTCGGGAAATGCATAGCGTCAAAGAATTAGCGTAGCCGGCTCTACACAAAACGCTGAAATAAAATATAAAACATGCATTACCTTTGACGAGCTTCTTTGTTGGCACTCCAATATGTCCCATAAACATCACAATTGGTCCTTTTTTTCCCGATTTAATTCCGTCCATGTATACCCAAAATGTCCCTTTATAAATCAGGTTTGATCTGGAAAAAAAACAGCTTTCCAAAACACAACGTCACTACAAAACATTTCAAAAGTTGCCTATAAACTTTGCCAAAATATTTCAAACTACTTTTGTAATACAACTTTAGGTATTTTTAAACGTTAATAATCGATCAAATTGTAGACGCGGCAATCTGTATTCGATAGAGAAAGTAAACAAAACATGCACCATTTTCTCTCTTGCGTAACTATCAACAGTGTAACATTGTTCCAGGGTGTGCCACTTCTTCGTTTCACCAATGATTAACTTCAACCTAATTCCAAAGACTGGTGACAACCTGTGGAAGTCGTAGGAACACTAAAATGGGCGCTATCTAATTTCCCTTGGCAAAGACAACTGAGGGAACTGTCAGAGGAAAAAAAAAATCGGTATCAGTTTTTCCTTGGGGTTTTGCCTGCTACATAAGTTCTGTTATAGTCACAGACATGATTGAACCAGTTTTAGAAACTTCAGAGTGTTTTCCATCCACACCTACTAATCATATGCATATAATATATTCCTGGCATGAGTAGCAGGAAGTTGAAATTGTGCACGCTATTTATCCAAAAGTGGAAATGCTGCCCCCTATCTTTAAGAAGTTCAATAGAACCATGAGGAAACCTGTAGGAAACGTTATGGCTAACTACTGAAATTCCCACAGAAGAACGTTGTTTCTTAATGTTCTCTGAAATATTTTAGAACATTCTCAAAGTCAAAACAGTTGGAGAACTTTCCTTGAATATTACCAAAATTTAAATGAAATGTAACCATGTTTGAACATTTGCGAAAGTAATGAATTACAGAGAAAATATATATATATTTTTGTCAAGTTCCTTAAATGTGCTGAGAATGTTCTAAGGCCAAGCAACTATCCTGCACCATTCCCAGAAAGTTATGCAAAGGTTGTGTGCAAAATAATCATAGGACAAGCATGCTCTCACCAAGCTCTAAGAAACATATGGTTCACTGTACGCTATGTGCTAGCTGGGTTCCCCCTGATAACTACTCACACACACACACACACACAAACACATCAAACAGGTTTTATGTTTCCAAACGGTTTGACAAGCCAATTGGGATTCCCCCTTGGTGGAAGACCTACAGTTGTAGAGCTATTGTGTAAGATAGTGATTAATGGTGGTTATGGTGAAAGTATTACCTCTATACCGGCGGTCACGAGTCATGACCGCAGTCAAATTCCACCTGACCGTTTAGTCACAGTAACTAGGCTTCTCCAAAACTTCGCTCTGATGCTACTGGTGGTCATTACTAGCCTACTAGTGCTTGCTAACTGCCAGTTGCTAATGGCCTGGTACTCCGGGATCTGTTGTCCCTCTAATCACTCTGACATCAATACAAATGCAATCGAAAATAAAATCAAACACTCCATGAGAGCCCATGAGCTCATGTTGCGCAACATTTATATAGACTATGCATTTTAGTGAGAACAGAGTTTTGATGGCCTCTACTAATAAGAGGATCCCATCAGCTTTCTGCAGGCTAGGCCTGCTATGTTTATTTCTCAACATTCCTAATATTAAGCACATTGCTTTCGCTTTACAACAGGAGTATAGCCTTCCTGGTAGACATGAAAACGATCAAATCTAAATATACAGTGGGGAAAAACATTATTTAGTCAGCCACCAATTGTGCAAATTCTCCCACTTAAAAAGATGAGAGGCCTGTAATTTTCATCATAGGTACACTTCAACTATGACAGACAATTTGAGAAAGAAAATCCAGAAAATCACATTGTAGGATTTTTAATGCATTTATTTGCAAATTATGGTGGGAAATAAGTATTTTGTCACCTACAAACAAGATTTCTGGCTCTCACAGACCTGTAACTTCTTCTTTAAGAGGCTACTCTGTCCACCACTCATTACCTGTATTAATGGCACCTGTTTGAACTTGTTATCAGTATAAAAGACACCTGTCCACAACCTCAAACAGTCACACTCCAAACTCCACTATGGCCAACACCAAAGAGCTGTCAAAGGACACCAGAAACAAAATTGTAGACCTGCACCAGGCTGGGAAGACTGAATCTGCAATAGGTAAGCAGCTTGGTTTGAAGAAATCCACTGTGGGAGCAATTATTAGGAAATGGAAGACATACAAGACCACTGATAATCTCCCTCTATCTGGGGCTCCACGCAAGATCTCACCCCGTGGGGTCAAAATGATCACAAGAACGGTGAGCAAAAATCCCAGAACCACACGGGCGGACCTAGTGAATGACCTGCAGAGAGCTGGGACCAAAGTAACAAAGCCTACCATCAGTAACACATTACGCCGCCAGGGACTTAAATCCTGCAGTGCCAGACGTGTCCCCCTGCTTAAGCCAGTACATGTCAAGGCCCGTCTGAAGTTTGCTAGATAGCATTTGGATGATCCAGAAGAAGATTGGGAGAATGTCATATGATCAGATGAAAGCAAAATATAACTTTTTGGTCAAAACTCAACTCGTCGTGTTTGGAGGACAAAGAATGCTTAGTTGCATTCAAAGAACACCATACCTACTGTGAAGCATGGGGGTGGAAACCTCATGCTTTGGGGCTGTTTTTCTGCAAAGGGACCAGGACGACTGATCCGTGTAAAGGACAGAATGAATGGTGAGATTTTGAGTGAAACCTTTCATCAGCAAGTATATGAAACGTGGCTGGGTCTTTCAGCATGACAATGATCCCAAACACACCGCCCGGGCAACGAAGGAGTAGCTTCGTAAGAAGCATTTCAAGGTCCTGGAGTGGCCTAGCCAGTCTCCAGATCTCAACCCCATAGAAAATCTTTGGAGGGAGTTGAAAGTCCGTGTAGCCCAGCAACAGCCCCAAAACATCACTACTCTAGAGGAGATCTGCATGGAGGAATGGGCCAAAATACCAGCAACCGTGTGTGAACCTTGTGAAGACCTCTGTCATTGCCAACAAAGAGTATATAACAAAGTATTGAGAAACTTTTGTTATTGACCGAATACTTATTTTCCACCATAATTTGCAAATAAATTCATTAAAAATCCTCCTACAATGTGATTTTCTGGATATTTTTTCTCATTTTGTCCATCATTGTTTAAGTGTACCTAGGATGAAAATTACAGGCTCCTCTCATCTTTAAGTGGGAGAACTTGCACAATTGGTGGCTGACTAAATACTTTTTTGCCCCACTGTATTTTATTCTTCAAAGTAGCCACCCTTTCCATTGATGACAGCTTTGCACACTCTTGGAATTCTCTGAACCAACTTCATGAGGAATACTTTAACAACATTCTTGAAGGAGTTCCCACATATGCTGAGCACTTGTTGGCTGCTTTTCCTTCACTTTGCGGTTCAACCCATCCCAAACCATCTCAATTGGGTTGAGGTCAGATGATTGTGGAGGCCAGGTCATCTGATGCAGCACTCCATCACTCTCCTTCTTGGACAAATAGCCCTTACACAGCCTGGAGGTGTGTTTTGGGTCATTGCCCCGTTGAAAAACAAAAGCAAATCAGATGGGATGGCGTAATGTTGCAGAATGCTGTGGTAGCCATGCTGTTTAAATGTGCCATGAATTCTAAATAAATCACAGTGTCACCAGCAAAGCACCTTCACACCTCCTTCTCCATGCTTCATGGTGGGAACTACACATGCAGAGATCATCTGTTAAATTACTCTGCATCTCACAAAGACACGGCGGTTGGAACCAAAAATCTCATATTTTAGCTCATCAGACCAAAGGACAGATTTCCACCGGTCTAATGTCCATTGCTCATGTTTCTTGGCCCAAGCAAGTCTCTTCTTGTTATTGGTGTCCTTTAGTAGTGGTTTCTTTGCAACATCTCAATTGGGATTAGGTCTGGACTTTGACTAGGCCATTCCAAAACTTCAAATTTGTTGCATTTTAGCCATTTTCATGTAGACTTGATTGTGTGTTTTGGATCATTGTCTTGCTTCATGACCCAGCTGCGCTTCAGCTTTAGCTCACAAACATTATGGCCTGACATTCTCCCATAGAATTATCTGATACAGAGCAGAGCATGGTTCCTTCTGTTAAGGCAATTCGTCCAGGTCCTGAGGCAACAAAGCATCCCCAATCCATCACACTTCCACCAACATGCTTGACCATTGGCATTTGAAAATAGAGTTTTGGATGGCCACTATTTAACAAGTGATCCCAGGATTCTTTTGCTGCTATATCTGTTGTTCAATTCTTCAAATGAAGCACATGAATCCGCTTTACAACTTGGCATACATAGGCGGCGCGTGAGTTTCAAGTTTGGTGAAGCAAATTTTCACCATAAAAATTCCCCTTAATAAAAAAGCATTCCATGCATAATTGCATTTGCAGACGTATGTAAGGTAGCATACTGTTTGTAAAGTGATGAGTAGATTGGATGGTCATAATTTATGCTAATAATATAACTCAATCACTGTTCGCAAAAAACGACCGTTCAATGCATAGCTGAGCACTTAGGCCTAGGCTATATTGGATACTGTACATTTCTTTCTTTGCATGGGAAAATGTTGCCTTTTTATAAACACATTTCATAAAATTCTACTACACATTATATGACTGGAGACATTAGCATAATCTTTTTTATTCAACAAATTACAAGTTAGCCTACTCGACTGATACTGACAAGTAGATACAATAAAAACGACCATATAATAGGCCTAAGGGAAGGCGAGACACAGAATATGACGTTCATATAAACTGGAGTAGGCAATTGTAAAAAGCAAACCTTTAAGTAAGCACTGACCCAACAATGATGAATAGTGAATATGTTCTGTGCCAATAAAATAGGCTATACTGTTGTTCGGTCAATTAAGTTGAGAATTTTGATACGACATTAGTATTTTTATTGTGTACTCTTTACAGCAATAACCATTTGCTTACCAAATTATGTTTTCCTGCATTGTATTATGAAATATTGCAATATGGCTGGCTTAGCCGCTCAACTCAACAATAATCTTCCCAAATTGCACGCGCTGCCTTTCCTTCTGACTGTAGGCACTACGTATTTTTTTAAGAAGCTACTGATCCAAGTCATGCTTTAGTAACCTATTTTATTATATTTATTTGTATGTATGCTAATTAGCCTATCGCCCCTCAGACTGGGGCAAAGGTTTTTCCACATTTTGTTACATTACAGCCTTATTCTAAAATTGATTACATTGTTTTTCTCGCCCTTACCTAACTACACACAATACCCCATAATGACAAAGCAAAAACTTTGTTTAGACATTTTTGCAAATGTATAGAAATAAAAAATGTAATATCACATTTACATAAGTATTCAGGCCCTTTACTCAGTACTTTGTTGAAGCACCTTTGGCAGTGTTAACTTCTTATGGCTGGGGTAGAATTGAGTAGCTTGGATGAATAAAGTGCCGTGAGTAAACTGCCTGCTACTCAGTCCCAGTTGCTAATATATGCATAGTATTAGTATATTTGGATAGAAAACACTGAAGTTTCTAAACCTGTTTGAATGATGTCTGTGAGTATAACTCATATGGCAGGCAAAAACCTGAGAAGAAATCCAACCAGGAAGTGGGAAATCTGAGGTTGGTCGTTTTTCAACTCATTTCCCTATTGAAAATACAGTGGGATATTGGTCATGTTGCACTTCTTAAGGCTTCCACTAGATGTCAACAGTCTTTAGAACCTTGTTTGATGCGTCTACTGTGAAGTGTGGCAGAATGAGAGGGGAATGAGTCAGGGCTCTGCCAGAATGCCTTGAGCTTGTGATGAATTAGCTCGAGTTCCATTGCATTTCTGAAGACAAAAGAATTCTCCAGTTGGAACATTATTGACGATTTATGTTAAAAAACATCCTAAAGATTGATTCTATACATCGTTTGACATGTTTCTACGGACTGTAACGGAATTTTTTGACATTTCGTCTGCTCCTAGTGAACGCGCTTCGTGAGTTTGGATTTGTTTACAAATGCACTAACAAAAGTAGCTGTTTGGACATAAGTGATGGACATTATCGAACAAAACAAACATTTATTGTGGAACTGGAATTCCTGGGAGTGCATTCTGATGAAGATCATCAAAGGTAAGTGAATATTTATAATGTTATTTCTGACTTCTGTTGACTGCACAATATGGCGGATATCTTTTTGGCTTGTTTGGGCTCTGAGCGCCGTACTCAGATTATTGCATGGTTTGCTTTTTCCGTAAAGCTTTTTTGAAATCTGACAGCGGTTGCATTAAGGAGAAGTGGATCTATAATTCTGTGCCTAATAGTTGTATCTTTTATCAATGTTTATAATGAGTATTTCTGTAAATTGTGGCTCTCTGCAAAATCACTGGAAGTTTTTGAAACTACTGAAAACGCGCCAATGTATACTGAGATTTTTTAATTTAAGTATTAACTTTATCGAACAAAACATACATGTATTGTGTAACATGAAGTCCTATGAGTGTCATCTGATGAAGATCATCAAAGGTTAGTAATTAATTCTCTCTATTTCTGATTTATGGCTGTGGTTTCTGTGACTTGGCTCTGACCTAACATAATCGTTTGTGGTGCTTTCGCCGTAAAGCCTATTTGAAATCAGACACTGGTGGGATTAACAAGAGGTGTATCTTTAAAATGGTGTGAAATACTTGTATGTCTGAGGAATTTTCATTATGAGATTTCTGTTTTGAATTTTGCGCCCTGCACTTTCACAGGCTGTTGTCATATCGATCCCGTTAGCTGGATTTCAGCCATAAGAAGTTAACAGCCTCAGGCCTTCTTGAGTATGACGCTACAAGCTTGGCACACCTGTATTTTGGGAGTTTCTCCCATTCTTCTCTGCAGATCCTCTCAAGCTCTGTCCGGTTGGATGGGGAGAGTCGCTGCATAACTATTTCCAGGTCTCTCCAGAGATCTCAAGGACATTCAGAGACTTGTCCTGAAGCCACTCCTGCGTTGTCTTGGTTGTGTGCTTAGGGTCGTTGTCCTGTTGCAAGGGGAACCTTCGCCCCAGTCTGAGGTCCTGAGTGCTCTTTATCAAGGGTCTCTCTCTACTCCGTTCATCTTTCCCTCGATCCTGATTCCTGACTAGACTGTCCCTGCTGCTGAAAAACATCCCCACAACATGATGCTGCCACCAACATGCTTCACTGGTGTTAGGTTTCCTCCAGATGTGACGCTTGGCATCCAGGACAAAAAATTCAACATTGGTTTCATCAGACCAGAGAATCTTGTTTCTCATGGTCTGAGAGTCCTTTAGGTGCCTTTTTGACAAACTCCAATTGGGCTGTCACGTGCCTTTTACTGAAGAGTGGCTTCTATCTGGCCACTCTACCATAAAGGCCTGATTGGTGGAGTGCTGCAGAGATGGTTGTCCTTCTGGAAGGTTCTCCTAGCTCCACAGTGGAGCTCTATCAGAGTGGCCATTGGGTTCTTGGTCACCTCTCTCACCAAGGTCCCCTGATTGCTCAGTTTGTGCGGGTGGCCAGCTTTAGGAAGAGTCTTGCTGGTTCCAAACTTCTTCCATTTAAGAATGATGGAGGCCACTGTGTTCTTAGGGACCTTCTATGCTGCAGAAATGTTGGTACCCTTCCTCAAATCGGTGCCTCGACACAAACCTGTCTCAGAGCTCTACGAACAATTCCTTCGACCTCATTACTTGGTTTTTGCTCGGACATGCGCTGTCAACTGTGGGACTTTATATAGACAGTTGTGTGCCTTTCCAAATCATGTCCAATCAATTAAATAAATTAAATTAAATGGACTCCAAGTTGTAGAAACATCAAGGATGATAAATGGAAACAGGATGCACCTGAGCTCAATTTCGAGTCTCATAACAAAGGGTCTGCATACTTATATAAATAACGTATTTCTGTTTTTTTATGCTTAACAAATTTGCAAACATTTCTAAAAACCTGTTTTTGCTTTGTCCGTATGTGATATTGTGTGTAGATGGATGAAAAATATACAGTTGAAGTCAGAAGTTTACAAACACTTAGGTCATTAAACCTGTTTTTCAACCACTCCACACATTTCTTGTTAACAAACTATAGTTTTGGCAAGTCGGTTAGGACATCTACTTTGTGCATGACACAAGTAATTTTTCCAACAAATGTTCACAGACAGATTATTTCACTATATCACAATTCCAGTGGGTCAGAAGTTTACATACACTAAGTTGACTGTGCCTTTAAACAGCTTGGAAAATTCCAGAAAATTATGTCTGGACTTTAGAAGCTTCTGATAGGATAATTGGACATAATTTGAGTCAATTGGAGGTGCACCTGGGTATGTTTTTCAAGGCCTACCTTCAAACTCATTGCCTCTTTGCTTGACATCATGGGAAAATCAAAATTAATCAGCCAAGACCCCAGAAAAAAAGTTGTAGACCTCCACATGTCTGGTTCATCCTTGGGAGCAATGTCCAAATGCCTGAATGTCCCACGTTCATCTGTACAAACAATGGTACGCAAGTATAAACACCATGGGACCACGCAGCCGTCATACCGCTCAGGATGATGACGCGTTCTGTCTCCTAGAGATGAACGTACTTTGGTGCATTAAGTGCAAATCTCAGAACAACAGCAAAGGAAGATGCTGGCTGGAGGAAACAGGTACAAAAGTATCTATATCCACAGTAAAATGAGTACTATATGACAACCTGGAAGGTTGCTCAGCAAGAAAGAGGCCACTGCTCCAAAACCGCCCTAAAAAATCCAGACTTTGGCATATAATTCAATATACTTTAGGAAAAGATTCTCCTAGCCTTATGGCCTCGCTGCTGCTTATGCTTGCATATTAAAAACGTAGGCATTTAGGAGGACCTGTTTCTTTGTTAACTGCTCAACACAGAATAGCTGCATGCGCGCATTCCCTCTGAAATCTTTTGGAGAAAATATCCTTTCTATTTTATTCAGCTGTATTCTTCATCCTATAAAATAATATACAATTCTAAACAAATCTTGTCTGTTAAATGAACTGTTTAGCCCACAGCCATATGGCATAGCCAGATCAGGACCTAACATAAGGACAACTCAGAATATTATATTCTGTTTTTCTGAAATAGATGACATTTTCTTCATATCATGTTTCTTTAATCCTGTCTAAAATATTGGATTAATTGTGATGGTGTAGTCTATATTAAATGGATTCATGTAATTGTTCTGCATCAGTGGTTTGTAGGCTATTCATGGTAGCCAGGAGATGCTAAATGTGTTTATGGCAATTATTGGTCAATTACCGTGAGGCCGGCAGTTATTTGCATGCCAATCACCGGCTGAAAAGAATGTCATGACCGCCACAGCCCTAATGGTGGTTCATGCATGGTGGTTGTGTCTGTTTGTGGCTCTGCTGTGGAGTTCTGCATGCAGCTGCCGAGACTCCCTCATTCCCAGCGGCTCAGAAACAGATGGTATTCCCAGATTCTTCCTTCATTCCTTCCTCCTGATGATAGTGAAGCATGCAGTTGGTGTTGTTGGCCTAAAGGTTGAGATTTCAGTGGGAATCAAAGTTCAGTCACCCGTAGACCAATCCCAAAGGTTCTGAGTGAAGGACGGTTTGGATAAATGTGTGTGTGCATGCATTTTAACATATAACTAAGAGTTAAAATGTAACCCACGGCGTGCCACTCTCGTGTATCTTTGTGATAGAATGCAGACAGAGAGTGAGGCGAGCAGGAAACCTACGCCGCTTTGGGTTGATTGTTAACCTGAGTTTTGATTTGTAAAATGGCTACACACTACGCAGGTAGCCTTTTGAAGCGTACAAGGAGGTAGGCTGTAGATTCAAGCAGATGGCCATGGGAATATGCAGATCTTATCTCTGGTTATAAAGGATTGTAACAATAAGAAGAAAGGTGGGTCTGAATTATGTGTAGTGAAATTGTTACTGGTTTCTATGAATGACATGTCTCTTTTTCCCTTTTCTTTCCCTATTGTCTCTTCTTTCTCCCCCTCTCTCAACTCTCACGCTCTCTCTCTCACTCACTCTCAGGATTTACAAGTCAGAATTGTGATCACAACATTGATGACTGCCCAGGCCACAACTGTCAGAATGGTGGCTTGTGTGTGGATGGGGTTAACACCTACAACTGCCAGTGCCCCCCTCACTTTACAGGTAACCTTTATACCAAATCCCCAAATCTTCAAGATGGACAAAGTCTCTGGAAATAAATTAACTTGAGATTCCACCCACATTGGCCCTATATCAATCTCTTATGGCCCCCCTGCACAATGTAATCGTTGCCCTCTGCTCTCCAGGCCAGTTCTGTACCGAGAATGTGGATGAGTGTGAGATGATGCCAAACACGTGCCAGAACGGCGGTACGTGCCACGACACCTATGGCAGCTTCCACTGTGTCTGTGTCAATGGCTGGACGGGCGACGACTGCAGTGAGAACATCGACGACTGTGCCAGCGCAGCCTGTTATCACGGCGCCACATGCCACGACCGCGTAGCCTCCTTCTTCTGCGAGTGTCCACATGGGCGCACAGGTACTACGACCTCACCTGTCCCACACAAACCACACACACACATTGGAGGAAGATTAAAAATAAGAAACTGTTGAGAGCTTTGCACACCAGGCCACACTGGACTGATGTGGCCTGGTTACACCCCCATGATAGTTGCTTGACAATATTGAGAGACTATTTTCAGGTTGGTGCTTCACAATGTTAGTTGATGAGGTGAGTCAATTCTCCCCCTTTACAATAGAAAGCATTTTGTGCCCCTGGAAATGCACTACCTATAAAAATCCCATTCATCATAATTTGTCTTTCCTCAGGTTTACTGTGTCATCTTGATGATGCCTGCATCAGCAACCCGTGTCAGAAAGGCTCTAACTGTGACACCAATCCTGTCAACGGGAAAGCCATCTGTACCTGCCCTCCAGGTTACACTGGCTCTGCATGCAACCAGGACATTGACGAGTGTTCCTTAGGTGAGTGACTTCTCTCTCTGCTCCTCTCTCATCTCTATAGAAAGATACCCGTCTCTGAACATTCAGGATGACAAACTCTGCCAATGTGCTATTTACCAAACACTCCCTTGAGCAATTTTCAATTAGACTAACTTGGATACATAAAGGTTAAATAAAAATAAATAAATGTCAGTGTGACGCGTATGCATTTTGGTAGTATTTTGGCATTTAAAACACTGCAGTGCTGGATCTTTATATCTACCTCTTGTATTAATGATAGAGAAATTGCACAGGGTGAAAGTGGGGATATAAGTGGTGATGTATATCCTGTGTTTGACGTTTCAGGTGCCAACCCTTGCGAGCACGGTGGGCGCTGCCTGAACACGAAAGGCTCGTTCCAGTGCAAGTGTCTCCAGGGTTACGAGGGCCCGCGGTGTGAGATGGATGTCAACGAGTGCATGTCCAACCCCTGTCAGAACGATGCCACATGCCTGGACCAAATTGGAGGATTCCACTGCATCTGCATGCCAGGTACGATGACACATTGAAATGTGCCATTTAGGGGGATATTTAGGTTTGTAGCACTCTCTTACTGACAGACACTTTGACATGTTGTTAGGTGTAAGAATAATTGTTCATGATTGGAGTTCAGTTCTCTGCCCCTGCTACACAAGACAATACTAGCTATCTAAAAATGGCTAAATATTTGAGCCTGTGAACTCAAAGTAATGACCTGAAACTGTTTCTGTAATATTGTCATAAACGTGTGTGTGTTCAGGTTATGAGGGCGTGTTTTGCCAGATCAACACTGACGAGTGTGCCAGCATGCCCTGTCTGAACAACGGGAAGTGCATCGACAGGATCAACTCCTTCCACTGCGAGTGCCACAAAGGTGAGAGAGATGGCCCAGAGAGAGAGTTGGTGGGAGGAAGGAATGAAAGGAGGAATGGAGGAAGGAAGGTGTACAGGGAGAGAGGGTTGGAGGAGTAGATGGAGGGTGGGGGTCCTCAGCTCCTGATAGGTTTGGGTGGAAGTGGGGTCACTGGAGGGTGAAGTAAAGTGAATGATTACCGTGTGTGTGTGTGTGTTTTGTAACGGTTTTGACTTGAGGTGATTATTTATAGGGGTATCATGTAGGTTGTGCCTACCAGAGAAAACATTGGTTTCTCCTTTTGGTTTGGGAGGGAATGAGTCCCATCTGGTCCGTCAAGTCTACACCAATACAAAGGACTTATGTAAAAGTCAGGATGGAAACCCTTAAAACATTGGAAAGAACTTCAAAAACAACTATAATCAGGAAATGTCCTGTACCTCGGGCCTAAAAAGAGTCCAGCCCGGTAAAGGAGTGCAGGGAACTCAAGTGACTTTTGTCACGCAATGTTTGTCCGTTCATTCAAGTGTAGCGTAAACCCAGTATTAATCATACAATCAAACTAACAATTATTTTACCACAGAACTTTAAACCATATCAACTCTTACTAAGTCCTCAACTACAACTAACTACATAAATCATCACAGTATACATCACATCAAAACAAATGAAATACCATATACAAAAAGGTTGTTGTCAGTCAGACAATCCAATCCGCCAATAGATCTTCAGCGGAGAAAGGCCACGAAGAATGGAGAGGTGTAGTCCACGGACGCAAAGAGTGGATTTGATCCTGGGTAAACTCTATTAGGCTACAAAACGCACTTTAAAGGCAACAAAACAACAGGAATAGAGATGCTCCGGAACTGAGGGTTGAACACACCCTCATTCACGTCTCCATCACAACCCACTTTTGCGCAGCTGATGCTGGCTATTTAATTGGGAATTAAAGGGAAAGCGCCCTATTGGAAGGAGAAGCACTGAGACGGTTCAGAGAAATTCAGGGCCGTGTGTGTGTGTGTGTGTGTGTGTGTGTGTGTGTGTGTGTGTGTGTGTGTGTGTGTGTGTGTGTGTGTGTGTGTGTGTGTGTGTGTGTGTGTGTGTGTGTGTGTGTGTGTGTGTGTGTGTGTGTGTGAGCGCGTGTGTGTGTTTAATCGTTTTCTGAGGTTGACTAGTGTAGTCATTTCTGATGAGGGCAGGGAGGGTGGTAATAACAAGATCACCTGGACATCAGCGTAATTAGCAGGCAAAACAGTTTGCATAAGACCTTAGCGCCCAAAGAGGGGGGTATAAGGGGTGGTGGGGTGTGCAAGTGTGTATTTGGAGCTCCTGCTATATGGGTTGTGTGTGTGTGTTGAGGAGGGTGTCGTTATAAAGTTCAGGGTCCTCCAGACCTACTTTAGATCCAAATTAGTTTATCCTTTTTCCATTTTTCCCTCCTCTAACTCATACACTTTAGAGCCACAATAAAGGCTGGATTATGTTTGAAAGATGTGGTAAAATAATTAAGAGCGCAATTACATTCAGATAACGTTAGATATCTTTTAGGCGTACATTATAACTTTAGCATATTTAAGTTACCTTAGGACAAACCAGGCATCAATACCTTAGGACAAACCAGG
Source organism: Oncorhynchus gorbuscha (assembly GCF_021184085.1). Classification (NCBI taxonomy): domain Eukaryota; kingdom Metazoa; phylum Chordata; class Actinopteri; order Salmoniformes; family Salmonidae; genus Oncorhynchus; species Oncorhynchus gorbuscha. Next base: position 42,560,208 of record NC_060183.1, on the reverse strand, counting down.
CTATCAATATGGAAATCATTACATGAGGTAGAACAAATTCCGAATGAAAACTGTTAATTCACTGGGGAGTTGATCCAGCTTGCCAGTGCATTGTTCTGAGATTCCTTTCTTAATTTTTTTTCATGCTACGGCGTCAATTTCAGAATGTAACAGGCTATTAGTGCACTTTCAGAGAAAAACCCAATAAAACATACTCAACTAAAAGGAAAATGTCTACATTTGTGCTGTTTCTAAACATTGTTACGTTTACATTTACATTTAAGTCATTTAGCAGACGCTCTTATCCAGAGCGACTTACAAATTGTTCTGCTATGGAAAAAAACTACTGTATGAGCATTTGGCTTGAAGAGACAATTCTGTTTAGATTGTACTGCTTGCAGGGGTGAAAATCTAGTGGTCGCGTACGAGACGTAAGAAATGTGCATCTTCACATGACAGTAATATGTTTATACGTTGGTATTATTTTGATAACTCTTTAATATATCATAGTGTAAAGGCTTTCCAAGACAACACAGGATTTGAATCTAAAAAAAATGTCCCGGGCCTCCAGAGTGCCACAGCGGTCTAAGGCACTGCATCACAGTGCTTGAGGCATCACGACAGACCCAGGTTCGATCACAGGCTGTGTCACCGCCGGCCATGACCGGGAGACCCATAAGACGGCCGCACAATTTGCGAGGGTTTAGCCGGCCAGGATGTCCTTGTACCATCGTGCACTAGTGACACCTGTGGCAGGCCGGGCAACTGCAAGCTGACTTCGGTCGCCAGCTGGATGGTGTTTCCTCCGACACATTGGTGCGGCTGGCTTCCGGGTTAAGCGAGCAGTGTGTCAAGAAGCAGTGCGGCTTGGCAGGGTTGTGTTTCGGAGGAGGCATGGCTCTCGAACCTTCGCCTCTCTCGAGTCCGTAGGGGAGTTGCAGAAATGGGACAAGACTGTAACTACCAATTGGATATCATGAAATTGGGGAGAAAAGGGGGTAAAAGTAGTACAAAAATAAATAAATAAAACTGACCCCAGATGTGTAGCCCACAAATCATGTTAGATGTACGTACATAAACTTGGATTCGACACGAGACAAATAACAAAACTGTAAGAATAGCAAAACAGTACAGAAAACAACAACAAAAAGGTATATGGCTGATACATGTATATATTCTTCCCTGTCCAGGCTTCTCTGGTGGTCTATGTCAGGTTGACACCGATGAGTGTGCCAGCACGCCCTGCATGAACGGAGCCAAGTGTACCGACGGCCCTAACAAATACTCATGTGAATGCACTGAAGGTACAGGCTTGCACATGGTCAGAACGGTTTGAGGCTCAATTTTTGTGTTTAAATTAATACACTTTATAGGCTTCCTTTGGTTCGGCGGAATTTCCCCCTGTATAAGACCTCATCATCCTAGAACATAAGCTATGTTCTGATTCTCTACCCTTATTCTGAAATGTGCTCTCATACACTCCCTTTCATGGATTTAAAATACATGGATTGGTTTGAGGAATATGGTGGAAACTCCTTCCAGCTATGCTTGCACCAATCCAATGCTTTTGAAATGCACGAGGGGGAGTGAACGAGGGCACACTTCTGGAGAAAGGTTTCGAACTCTCTACCTGCTCCTCCTTTCCAGGTTACTCTGGACAGCACTGTGAGACTGACATCAACGAGTGTTACTCGGACCCCTGTCACTATGGCACGTGTAAGGACGGCCTGGCCACCTTCACCTGCTACTGTCACCCTGGTTACACGGGCCGCCTGTGTGAGACCAACATCAATGAGTGTCTGAGCCAGCCATGTCAGAACGGAGGCACCTGTCAGGACAGGGAGAACACTTACATCTGCACCTGCCCCAAGGGCACTGCAGGTAAAAGAACTCACACACACACATACACAGAGATACGCATCCACACAGGAAGACAGACACGCACATACACACATATACAGACATACGCATGCACACACCATACTACAATCCGACATATTTTCCAACACAGGCAGCCACATCCTGGCATATGTGTGAAGCTCTGCCCGTGTTAGTAACATTGTACCCCCTACTTTGGTTGTTTGACAGGCTTTAACTGTGAGGTGAATCTGGATGACTGTAAGAGCAAGCCCTGTGACTACGGGAGGTGCATTGACAAGATCAACAGCTATGAGTGTGCATGTGAGCCAGGTTACGCAGGTGAGCACTGGGTCGACGGGAGAATCTGGGGCAGGTGGAAGAAAGGTGGAAGGGAGAGGGACAGGTGGCCAGTGAGCTGACTGAAAAAGAAGAGTGGTGTCACATTCGCTGTGTGGGACAAGGCGGGAGAACAGAGAGGCAGCCCCAAACCTGATACACACACATATGCAACTTCTCTCTCACACACAGTGTGTGCGTGTGTGCGTGTGTGCGCGTGTGTGTGTGTGTGTGTGTGTGTGCACGTACGTGTCACATTTGTGTGTGTGTGTCTGTGAATATTTAATAAACTCTTAGGGTTTGCAGGCAAGCTGCTGCTGCCCCCTTGCTCCTCTATCTTTTTGTCCTTTTTCCTCTGTTGTGTGAGTATTGAGGGGCAGGGCTCACAGACAGAGGGCCATTGTAGTTGTAGAGCAGGCAGTTGGGCCCTCCCCTTTCTGATTGATAGGGGGGGGGGGGGAGTGTAATTGTTGCTCACCGGGGTGTGAAATGGGGCCTGGCCCTTCTGTTTCTTCTTACCAGCCCTGGGTTAAGGTGGCCCTCCCTCCTCCACAGTTCCCCCTATGAGGCGGGGAGGAGGGGGTGGCGAGAGGCTGTGTGTGTCCCATTGTCACTGGTATAAAGTATCTGAGCTTACACCCCCTCAGATCCAGCTGAAACATTCCTTCTCCCTCCTTACCAGAGCACATCTTATTATTCAATGGGTAGGGAGAGGGAAAGGCCTCACTGCTAATCTCCAGTGGCTAGCCAGGCAGCCTCACCCTGCCTCTATATACCCTTTAGTAATGTGGCCCTGTGTGTTGTGCAGACTCCCCCATCACCTCAGCAACTAACAAAGGAATAGAGAGAGGGAGAATAAAACAGTATGTCCAGCTGTGGTTTCTTTAAACAATGGCCATATATCAATCAAAACTCACCCCTTGCTGTGTTGGATTTTCAGGCGCCATGTGCAACATCAATACCGATGAGTGTGCCATCAACCCCTGTCACAATGGTGGCACCTGCATCGATGGCATCAACAGCTTCACATGCCTGTGCCCAGAGGGCTACAGTGACACCACCTGTCTGTTGCAGGTGGACGAGTGTGGCAGCAACCCCTGCATCCATGGTCGCTGCCAGGATCTGCTCAATGGGTGAGCACACACACACACACACACACACACACACACACACACACACACACACACACACACACACACACACACACACACACACACACACACGTGCGCTTACCTTTCTCTATCTGTATTCCAGCTACAGGTGTTTCTGTGACTCTGGCTGGGGTGGGCCTAACTGTGACATCAACAACAACGAGTGTGAGTCCAACCCGTGTATGAACGGTGGCACCTGCAAGGATATGACCAGTGGATATGTTTGTAGCTGCCGAGCCGGCTTCAGTGGTCAGTTCAATTCGACGTGTCGTCCCGTACTGTTTCTCACTCTCCCTATCACCTCATTCTCTCTCCCTTTCCCCCTCCCTCCCTCTCTCCCTCTACTCTACCTTTTTACACCTTGCAAGTTAACACTAGAAGCTTATTACCTAAAATGGATCAATTGAAAGTGTGGGTTCACAGCTCCAATCCAGATGTGTTGGTCATTACTAAGACGTGCTTAAGGAAGGGTGTTTTGAATACTGATGTTAACCTTTCTGGTTATAACCTTTTTCGGCAAGACAGATCTTCCAAAGGTGGTAGAGTGGCAATCTTTACCAAGGATCACCTTTAGTGCTCGGTCGTCTCCACCAAGTCTGTCCCCAAGTCTGTCCTTCGTGAAACAACCTGTCCTGATTTGTCATAGACGCTTGCTAAAAACTTTAATGAGCAAGCCTTCCTTCATGAACTGGCCTCTGTATATTGGTATAGATTCAGCTTGATCCCCCCTCTGTCGAAGACACTTGGATCTTCTTTTTATTTTATTTTCAGTGGTATTGTTAACAAACACACCCCCATAAAGAAAATGAGAATTAAAAACAGGTTCAGCCCCTGGTTTGACTGTGATCTTGCAGAGTTACTCTACAATAATTGGATTTGGCAAAATGCTTGGCACATGCATACTCAGGCTGACTGGCTCTCTTTCAGGTAAATGAGAAATAAGTGCACTCAGGCCATCTGGAAGGGCAAAGTTAGTTACTTCAAGGAGCAGTTCTCTCTCTGTGGGTCTAACCCCAAGAAGTTCTGGAAAACGGTTAAAGACCTGGAGAATGAACCCTCCTCACAGCTCCCCATGTCGCTTAATGTTGATGATGTGGTTATTACTTACAAGGAGCACATGGCTGAGATTTTTAATCACCACTTCATTAAGTCAGGATTCCTATTTGACTCAGCCATGCCTCCTTGCCCGTCCAACATTTCCTAATCTCCCACCCCTTCTAATGCGACTATCCCCGAAGCTCTTAACTCTTTTTCCCATGCCCGTCTACAAAGTTGCTCCCTGCAGGCGGTCACTGAGTCCGAGGTGCTGAAGGAGCTCCTTAAACTTGTCCTCAAAAAAAACATCTGTGTCAGATGGTTTAGACCCTTTCTTCTTTAATGTTGCTGCCCCTATCATCGCCAAGCCTATCTCCAACCTTTTTAACACGTCTCTCCTCTCTGGGGAGGTTCCCATTGCTTGGAAGGCAGCCAGGGTGCGTCCTTTATTTTAAGGGGGAGATCAAGCTGATCCTAACTATTATAGTGGTCCTTCTGTAGCTCAGTTGGTAGAGCATGGCGCTTGTAACGCCAGGGTAGTGGGTTCGATCCCCGGGACCACCCATACGTAGAATGTATGCACACATGACTGTAAGTCGCTTTGGATAAAAGCGTCTGCTAAATGGCATTTATTATTATTATTATTATAGGCCAATTTCTCTTTTGCCCTGTTTATCAAAAGTGTTGGGAACAATTGTCAATGATCAGTAATTTATAGATCGGCAGGGAAGGGTGCTCTCGAGGCTCTCGATGGTCTTTACCATTCGGCCATCAGATTTGCCACCAATGCTCCTTATAGGACACATCACATGACTGCACTCTATACTCTTCTGTAAACTATCTCTCTATACTTGTCGCAAGACCCACTGGTTGATGCTTATTTATAAAAGGCCTCACTCTCCCCCTTATCTGAGATATCTACTGCAGCCCTCATCCTCCACATACAACACCCGTTCTGCCAGTCACATTCGGTTAAAGGTCCCCAAAGCACACACATCCCCGGGTCGCTCCTCTTTTCAGTTTGCTGTAGCTAGCGACTGGAACGAGCTGCAAAAGCACTTAAACTGGACAGTTTTCTCAATCTCTTCATTCAAAGACTCAATCATGGTTACTGACAGTTGTGGCTGCTTCGCGTGATGTATTGTTGTCTCTACCTTCTTGCCCTTTGTGCTGTTGTTTGTGCCCAATAATGTTTGTATCATGTTTTGTGCTGCTGCCATACTGTGTTGTCATGTGTTGCTACCATGCTATGTTGTTGTCTTAGGTGTCACTTTATGTAGTGTCTCTCTTGTCGTGATGTGTGTTTTGTTCTATATTTTTATTTATTTTTTATATTCCTGCCCCCGTCCCCGCAGGCGGCTTTTTGGTAGGCCGTCATTGTAAATAGGAATTTGTTCTAAACTGACATGCCTAGTCGAATATAAATAAATAAAAACCCTCTCAATGGCGCAACTCTGAGTTTGTGTGTGGTGGATATCATCCCGAGTAAATCTGCGACTCTAACCCATGTGTGTTCTCTAATCCCCGGCCATGCCTTAGGACCTAACTGCCAAACTAACATCAACGAGTGTGCCTCCAACCCCTGCCTGAACCAGGGCACCTGCATTGACGATGTGGCCGGCTACAAGTGCAACTGCTTACTGCCCTATACCGGTATGAGAACGTATTGATTTTCCCGGAGCCATATAGGCCTAAAGAGATGTGTACAGTAGACTTATGGCTCTGGTTTTGGTTTGGCCCTCTACTCAGAAAGCCCTGTAGGGCTCCAGAATAGAAGACTTCTTGAACAATGGTATAAAAAGACATTTCTAGCAGACTTTTAGTGTTATTTCAGAAAAAAATAGGTTGACTAATGACCACTAACTGTGTGGAAACAGGCCTTATGATTTGTTCCTCTCTATCGTTTGTGGAAAAATCCACCCTGTCTACCATGTTGTGATGTGTGTGTGATGTGTGTGTGTGTGTGTGTGTGTGTGTGTGTGTGTGTGTGTGTGTGTGTGTGTGTGTGTGTGTGTGTGTGTGTGTGTGTGTGTGTGTGTGTGTGTGTGTGTGTGTGTGTGTGTGTGTGTGTGTGTGTGTGTGAGGACAAGGAACTGGAGCCTGTGGCCACTTCCTCTTCCTGTCTCTGGGCTAAACAATAGCAGGAAACAGGAAGCAGCTTCCTGCCTGGCCTCTGGTTACTGTGGAGATGGATAGGGAGGTGGACGGAAAAGTGGGCTTTAAAAACTGATGCAACTCTTCGGGGGGGGGGGGGGGGAAAGAGTCCTCCACATGTGACTAGAAAAGGGAAATATCATACAATGCAGCCATTTCCATTTCGCTGTAAGACAACTTTGAAGAAGTCAAAGAGTTTAAAAGCATTGAATTGTGATGTAGTACTTCTCCAAAGTTGTCCAACTACAAAAGGGAAGTGGAGAGTGAAATAAAAATGTAACATGAACGGAACAAACATTTTGTTTGTTCAAACAGCTCTTACTCAAAAAGCGTACAGACCGATTAATGATCTGTGATGGGTTCCCTGTAGCACTTGAGGGCATTTGTTTGAGGTGTGTGTTGTGTTCCTATCCCTACCAGGTGAGATGTGTGAGACACTGCTGGCCCCATGCAGCCCCATGCAGCCCTGTAAGAACGGTGGAGTGTGTCATGAGTCAGAGGACTACCAGAGCTTCTCCTGCCTCTGTCCAGAGGGATGGCAAGGTAAACTACTCATATCTTCCTCCATCCATCTGTTCTGTTTATTCCTCCATCTGTCCACCCATCCAATAGAGGGTGTTCTTTGAGAGACTGACTGCCCCCCTCTTCTCTCAGGTCAAACATGCGAGATAGATATCAACGAATGTGTGAAAAGTCCTTGCCGCAGCGGCGCCACATGCCACAACATGGTGGGCAGCTACCGATGCAGCTGCCGTCCGGGCTACACCGGCCAGAAGTGTGAGACGGACATCGACGACTGCAAGCCCAGTAAGGAACTAAACATCAACTCTTCGCTCTGTCTTGTAAAGTGAACTTGGCCCAACTATCACTTACCTGATACATATCTCTCTCGCTTTCTCTTTCTAGACCCCTGCAGTAATGGAGGTCTGTGCAGAGATGGAGTGGACAGCTTTGTGTGCACTTGTCTGCCAGGGTTCCGTGGTGGCAGGTGTGAGCATGACATTAATGAGTGCGAGAGCAACCCGTGTAAGAATGGGGCCAACTGCACCGACTGTGTCAACTCCTACACCTGCACCTGTCCACCCGGTTTCAGTGGCATCAACTGCGAGAATAACACCCCCGACTGCACAGAGAGGTACAGAGAGCAGTTCACATACTGTGTTTTCGTTAGTGGCAATTCAAAAGGACGGAGAAAAATACCCTTTTTGCAAGAAACCATACCTCTTCAGAGTATCTTAAATTACATCCCATGTCTTTTCCTACTAGTGCTGAGTTTGCTGAACTACTTTGAGGGAAAACCTAATTTCTATGACTGATGTGGTTGTCTCGCCCAGCTATCTTTAGATGAATGCACTAATTGTTAAGTGTCTCTGAATAATAATATCTACTAAATTACTCAAATGTAAGCGTAAAATGCTTTTGAATACATCCTAAGAGAAACAATCCCTTTCCACATTGCTTGATTCAAGCTCAGGGCGGCAGGTAGCCTAGTGGTTAGAGCGTTGGGCAAGTAACATGTCATCTGCCCCTGAACGTGGGAGTTCCACTGTTCCTAGGCCATCATTGTAAATAATAATTTGTTCTTTACTGACTTGCCTATTTAAATAACGGTTAAATAAAAAAGTGTATTAGTAAAACGCTGACGTTGCTAAATAACCAGCTAATAAAAACGGATTGGAAGAAACAACAGACATTTAAAATAAGCTAAAGTAAATCAAATTAAAATAAAAAAAGTGAACTATCCTTTTAACATCCCTTTAACTCATTTGGTTACTATTCTTATCATTTGGTTACTATACTTCTGGTTGCTATACGTCTCAACTCTTCCGTTGTGGTGTTTTTTCTCTAGCTCTTGCTTCAACGGTGGCACCTGCGTGGATGGCATCAATACCTTCACCTGCCTGTGTCTGCCAGGCTTCACAGGTAGCTACTGCCAGCACGACATCAATGAGTGTGACTCCAAGCCCTGCCTCAATGGTGGCACCTGTCTGGACAGCTACGGCACCTACAAGTGTACCTGCTCTCATGGCTACACTGGAGTCAACTGCCAGGTATGGGCAGAGCGGCAGCCATCTCGACTATCTCCTGAGTGCATTTGATTTTCAGAGCTTCATGGAATTCTATGTGTGTGTTTGTATATAATTATTTTCCCTCTATTTCTATTGATATAATAAAAAAATAAAAACATCTTTGAAACAACTGAGACGTGATAGTGGTAGTTCACTCAACAGCGAGTGTGTGTGTGTGTGTTACGCATGGGTTTATTTGTGTGTTAATGTGTTCCTGCTCTGCTTGCAGAACCTGGTGCGGTGGTGTGACTCATCTCCCTGTAAGAATGGAGGCTCATGTTGGCAGCAGGGCTCCTCGTACACCTGTCAGTGTCAGACGGGATGGACCGGCCTCTACTGTGACGTCCCCAGTGTCTCCTGCGAGGTGGCTGCCAAACAGCAAGGTGAACATAAAGCACACAGAGTAAAAACAATTAAAATTATAGAAAGTATTCACTTCCCCAGACTTTTTTGTTGTTGTTGTGTTAGACAGAATTCTAAATGGATTAAATTAAGATGGTTGGTCACTGGCCTAGACACAATACTCACAAATCTGTAAGGTCCCTCAGATTCAACCACAAAGAGCAGGAAGGTTTTCCAATGCCTCGCAAGAAACAGTACCTATTGGTAGATGGGTTAAAAAAATGAAAAACTAAAGCAGACACTAAATATCCCTTTGAGCATGGTGAAGATATGAATTACACTTTGGATGGTGTATCAATTACACCCAGTCACGACAAATATATAGGCGTCATTCCTAACTCAGTTGCCAGAGTGGAAGAAAACTGCTCAGGCATTTTAACTTGAGACCAATGGTGACTTTAAAACAGAGTTTAATTGCTGCGATAGGAGAAAACTGAGGATGGATCAACAACATTGTAGTTGCTCCACAATGCTAACCCAATTGACAGAGTGAACAGAAGGAAGCCTGTATAGAATATAAATATTCCAAAACATGCATCCTGTTTTTGCAACAAGGCACTAAGGTAATACTGCAACAAAAAAATGTGCAAAGCAATTAACTTTTTGTGCTGAATATAACGTTTTATGCTTGGGGCAAATCCAATACAACACATTACGGAGTACCACTCTCCATATTTTCAAACATAGTGGTGGCTGCATAATGTTATGGGTATGCATGTAACTGTTAAAGACTGAGTTTTTCAGGATACAAAAGATAAATGGAATGGAGCTAATCACAGACAAAATCCTAGAGGAAAACCTGGTTCAGTCTCCTTGCCACCAGCCACTGGGAAATTAATTCACCTTTCAGCAAGACAATAACCTAAACACAAGGCCAAATCTATACTGGAGTTGCTTACCAAGAAGACAGTGAATGTTTCTGAGTGTCAGAGTTAGTTTATACTTAAATCTGCTTGAAAATCTATGGCAAGACTTGAAAATGGTTGTCTAGAAATGATCAACTTGACAGAGCTTGAAGCATTTTGAAAAGAATAATGGTCAAATATTGTACAATCCAGGTGTGCAAAGCTCTTATAGACTTGTCCAGAAAGCCTCACAGCAGTAATTACTTCCAAAAATAATTCTAACGTATATTGACTCGGGTGTGAATACTTATGTAAATGAAATATTTCTGTATTTCATTTTCAAAACAATCCATAACATTTTTAGATGTATTGTGTGTAGATTTTTTTTCCTTTATTTAACTAGGCAAGTCAGTTAAGAACAAATTCTTATTTTCAATGACAGCCTAGGAACAGTGGGTTAACTGCCTGTTCAGGGGCAGAACGACAGATTTGTACCTTGTCAGCTTGGGGGTTTGAACTTGCAACCTTCCGGTTACTAATCCAACGCTCTAACCACTAGGCTAACCTGCCGTGTGCGTGTGAGTGTGCGTGTGAGTGTGAGTGTGCGTGTGAGTGTGCGTGTGAGTGTGCGTGTGAGTGTGCGTGTGAGTGTGCGTGTGAGTGTGCGTGTGCGTGTGCGTGTGTGTGTGTGTACTTTCTTTATACAACAAAATGTGGAATAAGTCAAGGAGTACGAATACTTTCTGAAGACATTTGTAACTATTAGACCGTTAATTTAGGCGAGACAGAGCACAAATTGTTCTGAGCACACACTGTATGACCATCTCTAGGCCAAGCAGACAAAGATCCAATTTTGCATGTAAAATTGACCAATACAGGATGGTTAGGGGATGGTAAGAGCATGTTTGTGTGTGTGTTTTTGTATGCTGTGTGAGTGTATATATGTTACTGTATAGCTAATACCCCCCCAACCCCCTCTTGTCTGAAGGTGTGGAGGTGGCTCACCTATGTCGTAACTCAGGCCAGTGTCTGGATGCTGGCAACACCCACTACTGCCGCTGCCAGGCGGGCTACATGGGCAGCTACTGCCAGGAACAAGTGGACGAGTGCTCCCCCAACCCTTGCCAGAACGGTGCCACCTGCACAGACTACCTGGGAGGGTACAGTTGTGAGGTATATATGCTCTAGCTAGCAAATCTGAATCAACACAAACATCAATTATTATTCATTTGTTATCATTCATTTATACAGTTAAATGCCCACTCTGTAATTCCATGCACAACAAAAACGACAGCTCCGCCACTTGGTGTGCTACAGTATAATCTCTCTTTCTATCAAGGGTGGTAGGGTGTCAAAATTCAAGATAAGCCCGTTATTATTTCATCCTTCCACAAGATATACAGTTGAAGTCGGAAGTTTACATACTTAGATTGGAGTCATTAAAACGTGTTTTTCAACCACTCCACAAATGTCTTGTTAACAAACTATAGTTTGGCAAGTCGGTTAGGACATCTACTTTCTGCATGATACAAGTCATTTTTCCAACAATTGTTTACAGAATTCACTGTATCACAATTCCAGTGGGTCAGAAGTTTAGTTGACCATGCCTTTAAACCGCTTGGAAAATTCTAGAAAATTATGTCATGGCTTTACAAGCTTCTGGCTAATTGACATTATTTGAGTTAATTGGAGGTGGACCTGTGGATGTATTTCAAGGCCTACCTTCAAACTCAGTGCTTCTTTGCTTGACATCATGGGAAAATCTAAATAAATCAGCCAAGACCTCAGAAAAAGACTTGTGGACCTCCACAAGTCTGGTTCATTCTTGAGGGCAATTTCCAAACGCCTGAAGGCACCACGTTCATCTGTACAAACAATAGCACGCAAGTATAAACACCATGGGACCACACAGCTGTCATACCGTTCAGGCAGGAGACGCGTTCTGTCTCCTTGAGATGAATGTACTTTGGTGCAAAAAGTGCAAATCAATCCCTGAACAACAGCAAAGGACATTGTGAGGAAACTGGTACAAAAGTATATATATCCACAGTAAAACGAGTCCTATATCGACGTAACCTGAAAGGCCCCTCGGCAAAGAAGAAGCAACTGCTCCAAAACCACCATTAAAAAAGCCAGACTACGGTTTGCAACTGCACATGGGGACAAAGATCGTTCTTTTTGGAGAAATGTCCTCTGGTCTGATGAAACAAAAATAGTAACAACTGTTTGGCCATCGTTATGTTTGGAGGAAAAAGGGGGAGGCTTGCAAGCTGAAGAACACCATCCCAACCGTGAAGCACGGGGGTGGCAACATCATGTTGTGGGGGTGCTTTGCTGCAGGAGGGACTGGTGCACTTCACAAAATAGAATGCATCATGAGGGAGGAACATAATGTGGATATATTGAAGCAACATCTCAAGACATCAGTCAGGAAGTTAATGCTTGGTTGCAAATGTGTCTTCCAAATGGACAATGACCCCTAAGCATACTTCCAAAATTGTGGCAAAATGGTTTAAGGACAACAAAGTCAAGGTATTGGAATGGCCATCACGAAGCCCTGACCTCAATCCTATAGAAATAGTGTGGGCAGAAATGAAAAATATTGTGCTAACAAGGAGGCCTACAAACCTGACTCAGTTACACCAGCTCTGTCAGGAGGAATGGGCCAAAATTCACCCAACTTATTGTGGAAGGCTACCCAAAACGTTTGACCCAAGTTAAACAATTTAAAGGCAATGCTACCAAATACTTATTGAGTGTTTGTAAACTTCTGACCCACTGGGAATGTGATGAAATAAATCAAAACTGAAATAAATCATTCTCTGTAGTATTATTCTGACATTTGACATTCTTAAAATAAAGTGGTGATCCGAACTGACCTAAAACAGGGACTTTTTACTCGGATTAAATGTCAGGAATTGTAAAAAAAATCATTACAAAAAACGGAGTTTAAATGTATTTTGTTAAGGTGTATGTAAACTTCCGACTTCAACTGTTGTCCCAACACAAATCAAGGGTTGCTAGAGACGTGACCCAGTCGTTCAATCTTTTTGTTCTGTATCTTTGGACGTGGCCCAGTCGTTCGTTCTAAATGTTCCATTGCCATACTGGCTGGCAGCGTTCTTATCCCTTATTTGCTAGCTAGCCAACTACGGCTAATGAGGAATGATTTCGCCTGACATAGAAAATGTGATCATTTGTCAGGACACTATTGTTCAGAGGAGCTAGCCAACAACAAAGCTACAGTAATACAATCACTTCAAACTGAAGCTGGAAAGACTGCAAATTACTTTTTTCAATATAGATTTTTTTGTATATATCCATAAAAATGATGCCAGCTGATTCCAGATTTTGACTGGCTGAGAAACGCTGTCTTCCTGTCTTCCTGAGATTGAATTTCAATATTGAAACAGTGTTGCAAATTTTGAAGATGTTGGTTTAAAAGAAATGTGTGATAATGTCTAGATGCTTTTTATAGTGGAGATCAAGTTTATAAATTGCCTGGCTGGGTTGATGAGACAAGCATTTTAACATCATAGATTTAGCAAGTGGTAATTTGTGGAACAGACACCGGCTGAAATGGGGTTTTAATCAATCAGCATTCAGGATTAGAACCACCTGTTGATTATATCAAGTGTATGGACCAGGAATCCTCCAACCACGATTTTGGGAAAATCTGGGAATTTATTGAAAGTTTCCAGAATTTTGCAACCCTACTCAAGGGAGACCTGGTCCATACAATTGATATTAGAACAGTGTGAAAGTAGAGCGGTGCTGGGTATCTTGAATCGTGTTTAAGATAGTACTTAATTTCTCTGGTATTTGAATGGTTTTGGTCCGGTTTGTCTCTGTCAGTGTCTTCCTGGGTACCACGGGGTGAACTGCTCCAAGGAGATCAACGAATGTCTGTCTCAGCCCTGTCAGCACGGGGGCACCTGCATCGACCTCATAAACACCTACAAATGCTCCTGTCCCAGAGGAACACAAGGTACACATTAGCACACACACACACACCAGCCATCTTATAAAAATCTCTATGAAGCTCTCATCCGTCTACCACTGAAAAACAAGCACAGAACAGTTAGTAGCAGCATATTAGTCATGTAGAACCATGCAGTAGTAGTGGAGTTCTATGCTAAATTACATATAATTAGATGTAATCATGTTCTTCCGTATTTACTGCTTATTCCCTCCTGATTCCGGGAGTCCTCCAACCTGGATTTCAAGATAATCTGGAAATGTCTTGAAAGTTTCCAGAATTGTGCAACCCTACTCAAGGAAAACCCGGTCCATACACTTGATATTATACAAATGATGGGTCTAATCCTGAATGCTAATCCTCAACCCACCCTTTCCCCAGGCATTCACTGTGAGATCAACCTGGATGACTGCAACCCCTCTACAGACCCTCTGACCAATGAGCCCAAGTGTTTCAACAAGGGTCAGTGTGTGGACAGAGTGGGGGGCTACCACTGCATGTGCCCTGCTGGCTACGTAGGGGAGCGCTGCGAGGGTGACGTCAACGAGTGCCTGTCGGACCCCTGCGACCTGCGAGGCTCCTACAACTGTGTCCAGCTCCGCAACAGCTACCGCTGCGAGTGTCGTACTGGATACACAGGTACTGACCATACCCTACGCACCTCAAATAAATTGGATTATTCTGTGTTTATGACCGATTGACACAACAATGCAAAAAAAACACATTGTCCACACATTTGTAATGTACATAAATAACACACATCGTTCTCTCTCTCTCTTCTCAACTCCAGGCCAGCGCTGTGACAAGGTGTTTGATGGCTGTAAGGTGAGACCATGTAGGAACGGAGGAATGTGTGCAGTGGCCAGTAACAACCCTGACGGATTCATCTGCAAATGCCCACCGGTGAGCACATTTACATTTTAGTCATTTAACAGACAATCTCATCCAGAGCAGTAGTGAGTGCTTACATTTTTGTACTGCTCCCCGTGGAAATCAAACCTACAACCCTGGCATTGCAAGCGCCTTACTCTACCAACTGAGCCACACTCCACTGACCAGACAACAAACTGTGGACCTCACCCTGGCCATAATGGCAACATGTTCCCCATATAGAGAAAAGGGAATAGGGTGACATTTGGACAGCCCCTAGTTCCCTATGTATTTATAGCCACAATCTCATTAAGCATCATTATTTATGTGTTTGATTCACTTTGTCTCTTTTTTGTATATCTTTGTGGAAAGGGAGCGGTTTGGCAATGCAAAGTAAATGTGTGTACCAACAGACTGTTTTAAGGTACAACCTCATCTCACCGATCTCTGCCTATCCAGGGTTACACAGGCTCCTCCTGCGAATACGACTCACGCTTCTGTGGTAGCCTCAACTGCAGAAATGGTGGCACCTGTGTCTCTGGCCACCTGAGCCCTCGTTGCTTGTGCCCCACGGCTTTTACCGGCCCCGAGTGCCAGACTCCCACGAACAGCCCCTGCAACGTCAACCACTGCTACAACGGGGGCACTTGCCAGAGAACCTCCGATGCACCCTTCTTCCACTGCAGCTGCCCGAACAATTTCAATGGCCTGCTCTGCCACATCCTTGATTACTCCTTTCCCGGTGGGTTCGGCCGGGACATCACACCACCACCCGAGGTAGAGGTGAGCTGCGAGATCCCGCAGTGCGACGAGTGGGCGGGCAACCACATCTGTGACTCGCTGTGCAACAACCACGCCTGCGGCTGGGACGGTGGCGACTGCTCGCTCAACTTCGATGACCCATGGCAGAACTGCTCGGCAGCTCTGCAGTGCTGGCGGTACTTCAATGACGGGAAGTGCGACGAGCAGTGCAAAAGCCCTGGGTGTCTCTACGACGGCTTCGACTGCCAGGGACAGGAGGGACAGTGCAAGTGAGTCTCAGTCCGGCTCGAATTCCTATTTCCTGTGTTCCATCTCAAACTCTCACTATCTCACTATGCCCAGTCTCAAACCTGTTTCACTCTCAGATGATTATTAAAACACATTAAACCATGTAAGAAGGATGATATGTTGTGTTTGTAAGAATAATGAACATTGTCTACTTCCAACCTTCCAACTCCTTACAAGTCTACCTATGCAAGTAATCCTTTCTAACCTACCTAGTTTTCGATCTCCATGGCGACCTCATCCAAGTCCTCTGTCTTTAGTTAACTTAAGTGCTAATCCTAATATTGACCATGTTAATCTCCCCAGCCCGCTGTATGACCAATACTGTAAGGACCACTACGCGGACGGCCACTGCGACCAGGGCTGTAACAACGCAGAGTGCGAGTGGGACGGCCTGGACTGCGCCAACAACATGCCCGAGAAGCTAGCTGACGGCCACCTGGTCCTTGTGGTCCACATCCCCCCCGAGCAGCTAAAAAATGGTTTGTCCACGTTCCTCCGTGAGCTCAGCAGCGTTTTGCACACCAACGTGGTGTTCCGGCGCGACGCAAACGGAGAGCCCATGGTGTTCCCCTACTATGGCAGCGAGCAGGAGCTGGCCAAGCACAACGTGAAGCGTTCCACCGACAGCTGGCCTGACTGGGCGGTCGTGCCAGCCAACATGCTCGGCCAGGTGAAGGAGAGCGTGGGGTCCATGGTGAACCTGCCCCGCCAGCGCCGAGAATTGGACCTCATGCAGGTCAAAGGGTAGGTACACACACTTGTTCATTTTGTTATACATTGATTGCTCAGTCACACGCATTCAATGATGCACACACGAATGCACCCACAGTCGCTCACTCACTCACTCCAGACATTACTTGTTGAGTCTTTCCAAAGAATTTTCCTTAGATTAGATATTTGAGAGGAGTCAGAAGTTGACCTGATTGGTCAAGCGAATCCTTTCTTTCCCTATTATTGGTTGAATTAACTCCCCTTCTCTGATAGGTCGGTGGTATACCTGGAGATTGATAACCGCCAGTGCTACCAGCAGTCCACGGAATGCTTCCAGAGCGCCACTGACGTCGCCGCGTTCCTGGGAGCGCTGGCCTCCAGCGGGAACCTCAATGTTCCTTACATCGAGGCAGTCACCAGTAAGTACCAACATAGTCTCTCAAGTTGAAATACTCTCCATTAAAAAATGTCTCTCCTTCATAAAATATGACTATGAAATTATGAAAATAGGCTAATAACTGCTTGTGATTTAGATGATGATGGTGACTATATGTATCCATTAGGAAAATGTGTGTCATACAGCCAATATACAGATATTCACAGACCGACGTAGAGCACATACAGTTGAAGTTGGAAGGTTATATACACCTTAGCCAAATACATTTAAACACAGTTTTTCACAATTCCTGACATTTAATCATAGTAAAAATTCCCTGTCTGTAATGAACTTCGTCTGCTGTTTGAAGAGAGTCAGACCGAAATGCAGCGTGTAGGTTACTCATGACATATAATGAAGAAAATGCTGTACATGAAATAACTGAGAATACAAAACAACAAACGAGTGAAACTAATTACAGCCTATCTGGTGACTAACACAAAGACAGGTACAATCACCCACGAAATACAACGCGCACTCAGGCTACCTAAATACGGTTCCCAATCCGAGACAACTAGAATCAGCTGACTCCAATTAGGAATCGCCTCAGGCAGCCAAGCCTAACTAGACACACCCCTAATAATACACACTCCCAATTAATACAAACCCTAATACAAAATACAACATATAAACCCATGTCACACCCTGGCCTACCCAAACATATAACAAAAACACAAGATACAATGACCAAGGCGTGACAGAACCCCCCCCCCCTAAGGTGCGGACTCCGGGACGCACCTCAAGAGCATAGGGAGGGTCCGGGTGGGCGTCTGTCCATGGTGGCGGTTCTGGCTCGGGACGTGGACCCCACTCCATAAATGTTCTAGTTCCTCCCCTACGTGTCCTAGGATAATCCACCTTCTCCGCCGACCATGGCCTAATAGTCCTCACCCTGATCCCCACATAACTGAGGGGCAGCTCGGGACCGAGGGGCAGCTCGGGACCGAGGGGCAGCTCGGGGCAGCTCGGGACCGAGGGGCAGCTCGGGACCGAGGGGCAGCTCGGGTCAGAGGGGCAGCTCGGGTCAGAGGGGCAGCTCGGGTCAGAGGGGCAGCCCGGGACAGAGGGGCAGCCCGGGACAGAGGGGCAGCCCGGGACAGAGGGGCAGCCCGGGACAGAGGGGCAGCCCGGGACAGAGGGGCAGCCCGGGACAGAGGGGCAGCCCGGTACTGAGGGGAAGCCCGGTACTGAGGGGAAGCTCAGGCAGGTAGTAGGCTCCGGTAAATCCTGGCTGGCTGGTGGACCTGGATGATTAAGGTTGTCTGGCCGATCTAGAAGATCTTGGTAGACTGGCACTTCTGGCGGATCCTGGCAGACTGGCACTTCTGGCGGATCCTGGCAGACTGGTGACGCTGGGCCGACTGGCGGCGCTGGGCAGACAGGAGACTCCGGCAGCGCAGGAGAGGAGAAAGGCTCTGGTTGCGCTAAACAAGCGGGAGACTCCGATAGCGCAGGAGAAGAGAACAGCTCTGGTTGCGCTAAACAAGCGGGAGACTCCGGCAGCGCAGGAGGGGAGCAAAGCACTGGCTGCGCTGAACAGGAGAGGCGCACTGGACGCGCTGGGCCGACTGGGAGCACTGGTGGCGCTGGACAGACAGGAGACTCCGGCAGTGCAGGAGAGGAGAAAGGCTCTGGTTGCGCTAAACAAGCGGGAGACTCCGGCAGCGCAGGAGGGGAGAAAAGCACTGGCTGCGCTGAACAGGAGAGGCGCACTGGACGCGCTGGGCCGACTGGGAGCACTGGTGGCGCTGGGCAGACAGGAGACTCCGGCAGCGCAGGAGAGGAGAACAGCCCTGGTTGCGCTAAACAAGCGGGAGACTCCGGCAGCGCAGGAGGGGAGAAAAGCACTGGCTGCGCTGAACAGGCGAGGCGCACTGGAGGCCTGGTGCGTGGTGCTGGAACTGGTGGTACTGGCGCGAGGACACGCACAGGAAGCCTGGTGCGGGGAGCTGCTACCGGAGGACTGGTGTGTATAGGTGGCTCTGGATAGACCGGACCGTGCAGGCGCACTGGAGCTCTTGAGCACCGAGCCTGCCCAAGCTTACCTGGCTCGATGCCCACTCTAGCCCGGCCAATAGGAAGGGCTGGTATGAGTCGCAGCTGGCTCTGCACCCGCACTGGAAACACCGTGTGCTCCATAGCATAACACGGTGCCTGCCCGGTCTCTCTAGCCCAACGGTGAGCACAGGGAGTATGCACAGGTTTCCTACCTGGCATAACTATTCTCCCTTTTAGCCTCCCCCCAACAAATTTTTTGGGGTGACTTTCCGGTTTCCAACCGCGTCGCAGTGCTGCCTCCTCATACTCACGCCTCTCCGCTTTAGCTACTTCTATTTCCTCCTTGGGACGGCGATATTCTCCCGGCTGCGCCCAGGGTCCTTTTCCGTCTAATATCATCTCCCAAGACCAGAAGTCCTCATATTGCTGCTCCTCACAATTAACAGGGAGAGTAGGCTCAGGTCTGACTCCTGACTCTGCCACTCTCTCTCTGCGCTTTCCCCCGTTACCTACGGTTTTCGCTCTGTATAGCCGTGCTCTCCTTTTCGATTCCATCCGTGTATAGCCCTCTTCGCATTGCTGTAGGGAATCCCAGGCGGGCTCCTGCACTCGCACTGGGTCGGCCGCCCACCTGTCGATTTCTTCCCACGTAGTATAATCCATATCGTCCCCCTTCAGATCCTGCCAGTTCACACGCTGCTCGGTCTGTGAATCGTGGTGGGTGATTCTGTAATGAACTTCGTCTGCTGTTTGAAGAGAGTCAGACCGAAATGCAGCGTGTAGGTTACTCATGACATATAATGAAGAAAATGCTGTACATGAAATAACTGAGAATACAAAACAACAAACGAGTGAAACTAATTACAGCCTATCTGGTGACTAACACAAAGACAGGTACAATCACCCACGAAATACAACACGCACTCAGGCTACCTAAATACGGTTCCCAATCCGAGACAACTAGAATCAGCTGACTCCAATTAGGAATTGCCTCAGGCAGCCAAGCCTAACTAGACACACCCCTAATAATACACACTCCCAATTAATACAAACCCTAATACGAAATACAACATATAAACCCATGTCACACCCTGGCCTACCCAAACATGTAACAAAAACACAAGATACAATGACCAAGGCGTGACACTGTCTTAGTGTTAGTATCACCACTTTATTTTAAGAATGTGAATTGACAGAATAATAGTAGAGAAAGTGATTTATTTGAGCTTTTATTTCTTTCATCACATTCCCAGTGGGTCAGAAGTTTACGTACACTCAATTAGTATTTGGTAGCATTGCCTTTACATTGTTTAACTTGGGTCAAACGTTTCGGGAAGCCTTCCGCAAGCTACCCACAATAAGTTGGGTGGATTTTGGCCCATTCCTCCTGACAGAGCTGGTGTAACTGAGTCAGGTTTGTAGGCCTCCTTGCACGCTTTTTCAGTTCTGCCCACACATTTTCTATAGGATTGAGGTCAGGGCTTTGTGATGGCCACTCCAATACCTTTACTTTGTTGTCCTTAAGCCATTTTGCCACAACTTTGGAAGTATGCTTGGGGTCATTGTCCATTTGGAAGACCCATTTGCGACCAAGCTTTTACGTCTTGACTGATGTCTTGAGATGTTGCTTCAATATATCCACATCATTTTACTTCCTCATGATGCCATCTATTTTGTGAAGTGCACCAGTCCCTCCTGCAGCAAAGCACCCCCACAACATGATGCTACCACCACCGTGCTTCACAGTTGGGATGGTGTTCTTCGGCTTGCAAGCCTCCCCCTCCAAACATAATGATGGTCATTATGGCCAAACAGTTCTATTTTTGTTTCATCAGACCAGAGGACATTTCTCCAAAAAGTACGATCTTTGTCCCCATGTGCAGTTGCAAACCGTAGTCTTGTCTTTTTTAATGGCGGTTTTGAAGCAGTGGCTTCTTCGTTGCTGAGCGGCCTTTCGGGTTATGTCAATATATAGGACTCGTTTTACTGTGAATATAGATTATTTTGTACCGGTTTCCTCCAGGATCTTCACAAGGTCCTTTGCTGTTGTTCTGGGATTGATTTGCACTTTTCCCACCACAGTACGTTCATCTCTAGGAGACAGAACGCGTCTCCATCCTGAGCGGTATGATGGCTGCGTGCTCCCATGGTGTTTATACTTGCGTAATATTGTTTGTACAGATGAATATGGTACCTTCAGGCGTTTGGAAATTTCTCCCAAGGGTGAACCAGACTTGTGGAGGTCAACAACAAAAAATTCTGAGGACTTGGCTATTTTTCTTTGATTTTCCCATGATGTCAAGCAAAGAGGCCATGAGTTTGAAGGTAGGCTTTGAAATACATCCACAGGTACACCTCCAATTGACTCAAATGATGTCAATTAGCCTATCAGAAGCTTCTGAAGCCATGACATAATTTTCTGGAATTTTCCAAGCTGTTTAAAGGCACGGTCAACTTAGTGTATGTAAACTTCTGACCCACTGGAATTGTGATACAGTGACATCAACTGTAAGAATTACATACATAGTACAACAGTTGTCCCCATTCTGACATGCTGTACTCTCCCTGCCCCTCTCTCCCAGGTGTGCAGCCCACCCCTGCATCCTCTGAGCTATATCCAATGTACGTGGTGTTCCTGGGACTGGCTGTACTGGGCTTCATCTGCCTGGGGGTGCTGGTGTCACGTAAACGCCGACGGGAGCACGGACAGCTCTGGTTCCCTGAGGGCTTCAAAGTTTCCGAGCCCAGCAAGAAGAAACGCAGAGAGCCCGTAGGAGAGGACTCTGTGGGACTCAAGTATGTGTGTGTTTGCGTGTGTGCGCGCGCGTGTGTGTGTGTTTTCATGTGTGGCTATCTAACTTGTCTTTTCTATGTCCATCAGGCCACTGAAGAACATTTTGGACATTTCTCTGATGGACGACAGCCAGAATGGATTGTGGGGAGAGGAGGAGCCAGACTCGAGACGCTTTAGGGTAAGAGAGCATCTGAAACCTACACAGACCATGTACAACCACTAAATGTATAAAATTGTGTACACATCTGGAAATGTTAAATACATAAACACATAATTGCCTTTGCCTACATAATGTGTATTGTGTGGTCACAGAGATTGTGTTGTCCTCTATTCGTTAAAAAAATATATATTTTGTACGATAGTTGATGGACCATGTTTGTCTCTGTGTTAGTTTGAGGAGCAGGCCGTGTTGGACCTAGATGACCGCACTGACCACAGACAGTGGACCCAGCAACACCTGGACGCGGCTGACCTGCGGATCCCTTCCATCGCCCCCACGCCTCCCCAGGGAGAGATCGAGAATGACTGCATGGACGTCAATGTCCGAGGCCCAGGTTTGTGAGGATCTCCCTCTGCTCTTTTTTATCTCTATATACAGTACCAGTCAAAAGTTTGGACACATCTACTCGTTCCAGGGTTTTTCTTTATTTTTACTATATAATAATAGTGAAAACATCAAAACTATGAAATAACACATATGGAATCATGTAGTAACCAAAAAAGTGTTAAACAAATCAAAATATATTTGAGATTCTTCAAAGTTGCCACCCTTTGCCTTGATGACAGCTTTGCACACTCTTGGCATTCTCTCAACCAGTTTTATGGGGTTATCACTTGGAATGCATTTCAATTAACAGGTGTGCCTTGTTGAAAGTATATTTTTGGAAATTCTTTCCTTAATGCGTTTGAGTGTTGTGACAAGGTAGGAGTGGAATACAGCAGATTCAGCAGACTCTATTTGGTTAAACTTTTAAAGTTTCTTCAATTTCAGTTGCAAAATCCATCAAGCGCTATTAAAACTGGCTCTCATGAGGACCGCCATAGGAAAGAAAGACCCAGGGTTACCTCTGCTGCAAAGAATAAGTTCACTAGAGTGACCAGCTTTAGAAATTGCAGCCCAAATAAATGCTTCACAGAGTTCAAGTAACAGACACATCTCAACATCAACTGTTTAGAGGGGACTGCGTCAATCAGGCCTTCATGGTTGAATTGCTGCAAAGAAACACTACTAAAGGACATCAATAAGAACAAGAGACTTGCTTGCGCCAAGGAACACGATCAATGGACATTAGACCTGTGGAAATCTGTCCTTTGGTCTAGAGTCCAAATTTGAGATATTTGGTTCCAACCGCTGTGTCTTTGTGAGCCACAGAGTAGGTGAATGGATGATCTCTCCACATGTGTAGTTCCACCGTGAAGCATGGAGGAGGTGTGATGGTGTGGGGATGCTTTGCTGGTGACACTGTCAGTGATTTATTTAGAATTCAAGGCACACTTAACCAACATGGCTACCACAGCATTTTGTAGCGATATGCCATCCCATCATTTGTTTTTCAACAGGACAATGACCCAACACACCTCCAGCCTGTGTAAGGGCTATTTGACCAAGGACCGTGATGGAGTGCTTCATCAGATGACCTGGCCTCCACAATCACCCGACCTCAACCCAATTGAGATAGTTTGGGATGAGTTGGACCGCAGAGTGAAGGAAGAGCAGCCAACACATGCTCAGCATATGTGGGAACTCCTTCAATACTTTTGGAAAAGCATTCCAGGTGAAGCTGGTTGAGAAAATTCCAAGAATGTGCAAAGCTGTCATCAAGGCAAAGGGTGACTTTTTTGAAGAATCTCAAAATATAAAATATATTTTGATTTGTTTAATACTTTCTGGTTACTACATGATTCCATGTGTTTTTTCAAAACCCTTGAATTAGTAGGTGTGTCAACTTTTGAATGGTACTGTATACATTCACTCCCTTTTCTCTCTTCTCTCTGTCTCTCAATTCAATTTATGGGATTTATTGGCATGGGAAACATGTTTACATTGCCAAAGCAAGTGAAATAGATCATTAACAAAAGTGAAATAAAAAATGAACAGTAAACATTACACTTTCAAAAGTTCCAAAACAATAAAGACATTTAAAATGTCGTATTCTGAATATATACCGTGTTGTAATGATATGCAAATAGTTCAAGTACAATAGGGAAAATAAATAAACATAAATATATGTTTTATTTACAAAGGTGTTTGTTCTTCACTGGTTGTCCTTTTCTTGTGGCAACAGGTCAGAAATCTTGCTGCTGTGATGGCACACTGTGGTATTTCAACCAATAGATATGGGAGTTTATCCAGTTTTATTCTTTGTGTGTCTGTGTAATCTGAGGGAAATTAACTCAGCAAAAAAAGAAACACCCCTTTTTCAGGACCCCGTCTTTCAAAAATAATTAGTAAAAATCCAAATAACTTCACAGATCTTCATTGTAAAGGGTTTAAACACTGTTTTCCATGCTTGCTCAATGAACCATAAACAATTAATGAACATGCACCTGTGGAACAGTCGTTAAGACACTAACAACTTACAGACGGTAGGCAATTATGTTATGAAAACTGTCACGACTAGTCAAGGTGGGTGGAATCAGGCGCAGAGAGCAAATAATGAATAGAGGTTTATTCTCCGGTGAAGAACAATAAACACGGACAACCCAAAATACAAACAGGGTGAAAAATATCCAAAACAGGAATTAACAGACAAACCGGAGAAATAAAACACAAAAACACCGACAGCCGAAACGAAATGACAAAAACAAACAATCCCGCACAAAACAAGGGCGGGACAACCTACATATTATACAGATACTAATTAACTAACACACAGGTGAAAACAATCAGACAAAACCAACAGATAACCGAAAAGGGATCGGTAGTGGCTAATAGGACGGTGACGACGACCGCCGAGCACAGCCCGAACGGGCAGGAGAGCCAACCTCGGCGGAAGTCGTGACAAAAACTTAGGACACTAAAGAGGCCTTTCCACTGACTCTGAAAAACACCAAAAGAAGATGCCCAGGGTCCCTGCTCATCTGTGTAACTTTGCCTTTATTTTGGTTTGTTTGTCAATTAGGGTGTGCAGGGTGAACACATGGTCTGTCGTACGGTAATTTGGTAAAAATCCCATTTGACATTTGCTCAGTACAGTTTTTGCTGAGGAAATGTACGAGTCTGCTGTTAATGATAATGCAGAGGATTTTCCCAAGGTTGCTGTTGACGCATATCCCATGGTAGTTTGTCTCCACTTTTGTGGATTGGGGTGATCAGTCCTGGTTCCGAATATTGGGGAATATGCCAGAGCTGAGGATGATGTTAAAGAATTTAAGTATAGCCAATTGGAATTTGTGGTCTGTATGGTCTGTATATTTTATCATTTCATTTAGGATACAATCAACCCCACAGGCCTTTTGGGGTTGGAGGGTTTGTATATTTTTGTCCTGTAGTTCATTCAATGTAATTGGAGAATCCAGTGTAGTCTTTAATAGTTGATTCTAAGATTTTTATTTGATAATGTATATGTTTTTGCTGTTTGTTCCTTTTTATTGAGCCAAAAAGATTGGAGAAGTGGTTTATCCATACATCTCTGTTTTGGATAGATAACTCTTCATGTTGTTGTTTGTTTTGGAGTTTTCCAATTTTCCCAGAAGTGGTTAGATTCTATGGATTCTTCAATTACATTGAGCTGATTTCTGACGTATCGTTTTAGTAATTCACCATACTGAAGGCGTAGGCTCAGGTTTTCTGGGTCTCTATGTTTATGGTTAGACCGGTTTCTCAATTTCTTTCTTAGGTATTCTTCATCAAACTATTTGTCATTGCTGTTCATTTTCTTAGGTTGTCTGCTTGACATTTTTAGATTTGGTAGGGAAGCTGAGAGGTCAAATATACTGTTTAGGTTTGCTACTGCCAAGTATTCACCATCATTATTACAGCAAAACATTTTGTCCAAGTTGTCTAGAAGGGATTGAATTTGTTATTGCCTAATTGTTTTTTTGGTAGATTTCTACACTATTTTCCTTCCGTCTATAGCATTCGTTAATATTATTCAGTTCCTTTGGCTTTGATGCCTCATGATTGGGCAAAGCTCTGTTCAAGGAGTGTGATTTTGCTGTGATCTGATAAAGGTGTCACTGGACTGACTGAACGCTCTGAGAGACTCCGGGTTGAGGTCAGTGATAAAGTAGTCTACGGTACTACTGCCAAGAGATGAGCTATATATGCACCTACCATAAGAGTCCCCTTGAAGCCTACCGTTGACTTTGTACTTACCCAGCGTCCGACAGAGCTGCAGGAGTTGTGACCCGTTTTTGTTGGTTATGTTGTCGCAGTTGTGCCAAGTGGGGCATGTGGGGGAGGGAATGCTGTCACCTCCAGGTAGGTGTTTGTCACCCTGTGTGCTAACAGTGTCAGGTTCTTGTCCAGTTCTGGTATTTAGGTCGCCACAGACTAGTACATGTCCCTGGGCCTGGAAATGGTTGATATCCCCCTCTTGGATGGAGTAGCTGGAGGACGTGGGGGGCCTATATGTGACACTAGTGACACTATGCTTTATCTTGGCCAAGTCGCAATTGTAAATGAGAACTTGTTCTCAACTTGCCTACCTGGTTAAATAAAGGTGAAATTAAAAAATTTAAAAAATTTAAAAAAATATATATAGTGTCTCTGTCATACCCCCCTGTCACATGACTTGTTTAGAATTAACATTAAAGATGTCCTCCAGGGATACATTTTTTTTTAAATCCTGTTGAAATGGGATATCCCACGTATAAATAAATTGAAAGTGCACACACTAAAGGGTAAATAAATATGTTATGAGAAAAATGTTTGTTAGACACAACTGCAAACTTCAAGGAGTAGGGCATTCAATGAGTTGGTCTGATGGGAATTTGTGATGATATTGGCCTCCCCTTGTTTGAGGAGCAATTACTAAAACAAAAGAGCAAAGGCCCACACCCCCATGCCCACCTATTGTTAAGTAAATCGGGTGTTAAGTGAGGTGAAAAGGAGACTGGAGTGCCACTCAGTATTTGCCCTTTGTCCTAATGTGTGCTTTTTCTCTCTATCTAATTCCGCATCTCTCAGATGGTTTCACTCCTCTAATGATCGCATCGTGCAGCGGAGGAGGCTTGGAGACGGGGAACAGTGAGGAGGAGGAGGACCTTTCGGCTGAGATCATCTCTGACTTCATCTACCAGGGCGCCAACCTGCACAACCAGACGGACCGCACAGGCGAGACCGCTCTTCATCTGGCCGCCCGCTACGCCCGTTCCGACGCCGCCAAGCGACTGCTGGAGTCCACCGCCGACGCTAATGTCCAGGACAACATGGGGCGAACTCCACTGCATGCCGCTGTCGCTGCAGACGCACAGGGAGTCTTCCAGGTACCAGAGTTCTCTATACTACTACAGTACTCTAGTAGTGCTACATACTTAGCATAGTGCTACTCTGAAATAGTAAATACATTCATTTTATATGCCACTTTTCATTTGTGGACTATCAAAATGCTTTTCTATAGCATGTGCAAAACTGAATTTCCGTGAATTGAAAATGCTATTATATACACAATGCCATATGTAGCATTCCCTATTACCAGTTAAGCATTTGGACTTGTGTCTGTCTTTTCGTTCAGATTCTGATCCGGAACCGGGCAACTGATCTTGACGCCCGCATGCATGATGGAACAACTCCTCTGATCCTGGCTGCCCGATTGGCTGTGGAAGGCATGGTGGATGAGCTTATCAACTGCCATGCTGATGCCAACGCCATCGATGACTTTGGTAGGTTACAGGCTGACCACACTGTGACGCGAGCGTTGCAAAATAAATGTAGAAATCTATATTATTCAATTATTGCACCCACACTGCACGCGCCAACGGACGTCTGTGTCGCCAAGGGCTAAAATAGAAGTCCTGCCTCTCCCATCTCATCATTGGTTTATAGAAGCAGGTACCCACGTGCCATCTCCTCATTGGTTATACCCACATGGGTGACTGAAGATGAGGTCAGTGGCGGTAATGCACCTAATTTATGAAAGTTGCCAATCGCAATAGAAGGTCAAGAGAAGAAAAAGCCTGGAATGATGAGAAATGACTAGAAACGATTCAGTTATGTGTGGAATAATTTGTGGAGTTGAGGACCTTGTGCATTTCAGGTAAAATAACAACTCAATGTTTATATCCCAGGACAAATAGCTTGCTGTTGTTAGCTATCTAAATAGGACAAATTAGCTAGAAAGTGCAAGCTAGCTAGCTAAATTGCCAAAAATGTTTGTTTTTCGACCTGACCCCAAACTAATATAATTGGTTCAAAGTTTGTTTGAATATTTTAACCTGCGTGTTGTGATCGCGTTTGGTGGAATACACTTATGCACGATGGCGCACGCGCGCAGCCGGTTTGGGTTCCGTGTTACACTGAATTTACTTTGGTTCTGGTCACATCATATCTCCCACACAGTGTACTAAGGGAATGGGTGTATTTTGAGATTTGCCCTTAACCTCTAGTGACACCCCATCCCGTGAACGGGACCATTGTCATCATCTGACACTAATTAGCATAATGCAACGGACATAAATATTCCTAGAAAATATTCCTATTCCTAAAAATCACAAATGTCACAAATATATTGAGACACAGCTTAGCCTTTTGTTAATCACCCTGTCATCTCAGATTTTCAAAATATGCTTTACAGCCAAAGCTAGACAAGCATTTGTATAAGTTTATCGATAGCCTAGCATAGCATTTTGTCCAGCTAGCAGCAGGTAACTTGGTCACGGAAATCAGAAAAGCAATCAAATTAAATCGATTACCTTTGATGAGCTTTCGATGTTTTCATTCACGAGACTCCCAGTTAGATAGCAAATGTTCCTTTTTCCCAAAAAGATTATTTTTGTAGGCGAAATAGCTCCGTTTGTTCTTCACGTTTGGCTGAGAAATCGCCTGGAAATTGCAGTCACGAAAATGGTGAAAAATATTCCAAATTAGCTCCATAATATCGATAGAAACATGGCAAACGTTGTTTATAATCAATCCTCAAGATGTTTTTCAAATATCTATTCGATAATATATCAACCGGGACTGGTGGCTTCTTAGTAGGAGAGAGAGAAACAATGGCCGCATTTGTCCTTTACGCACCAAACACTATGAGACACTTCAGCTGACCACTGACGCAATGTTGACGTTCAGGCTCATTTTTCAAAATAAAAGCCTGAAGCTATGTATTGTGACACTAGACACATTAGGGAAGCCATAGAAAAAGTAATCTGGTTGATAGCCCATTCACTGCTCAATAGGGACGCATAGGAACGCAGAGCCTTCTAAATAAGAGTCCCTTCCTGTTTGGATTTTTCTCAGGCTTTCACCTGCAATCAGTTCTGTTATACTCACAGACAATATTTTTACAGTTTTGGAAACTTTAGAGTCTTTTCTATCCTAAGCTGTCAATTATATGCATATTCTAGCATCTTGTCCTGACAAAATATCCCGTTTACTACGGAAATGTTATTTTTCCAAGAATGAAAATACTGCCCCCTAGTCACAAAAGGTCAACCGGCTGACCCATCTTCATGGACTATGGCCCTCATGGTCTAGGAATGTGCAGGTTATTTGCTTTTGCATCAAATGATCCATCCTTTTATTTATTTTAATTTCTCATCCAGGTAAATCTGCCCTTCATTGGGCTTCAGCTGTCAACAACGTGGATGCTGCCATGGTGTTGTTGAAGAATGGCGCCAACAAAGACATGCAGAACAATAAGGTGAAAAACATGGATAACACAAACATGGCTCTTACATATCACACTATTTGACACACTAGTGAAACTACTATTTGCCAACTTGTGTAGTTATGTGTAATTGTTATATGCTCAATGGTGTATTTCGAAATTTTGGAAATAAATACTAAACACTCATTGTGGTGCAATGCCATTCCAGTAAATGCCACCATTGTTCAAGGGATCGAAGAATAATCACAATCGAATGGGGAAAAAAAGTATTGTATAAACATTTTCTCACACACTGTTTGCTGTCTCTCTAGGAGGAAACTCCTCTCTTTCTGGCAGCCAGAGAGGGCAGTTATGAGACGGCCAAGGTACTGCTGGAGCACTTTGCCAACCGTGAGATCACCGACCACCTGGACCAGCTTCCCCGGGACATTGCCCAGGAGCGAATGCACCATGACATCATCCGTCTGCTCGATGAATACAACCTGGTGAGGAGCCCAGGGCTCCATCATGGGACCCTGAGCGCCACTAACCTGTCTCCTCCTCTGTGCTCCCCCAACGGATACCTGGGCAGCCTCAAGCCCACTGCCCCGGGCAAGAAGGTCCGCAAGCCAGGCTCTGGAGGGAAGGATGGTGGCAAAGATATGAGGATACGGAAGAAGAAGTCCCTGGACGGGAAGGGCAGTCTGCTGGACAGCTCAGCCGTTCTCTCGCCCGTCGACTCCCTGGAGTCGCCCCACGGGTACCTGTCCGACGTGGCGTCGCCACCAATGACATCGCCATTCCAGCAGTCTCCACCCATGTCGTTCAACCACCTGCAAGGCAGTGGAGACAGCCACGTGGGTCAGATAGGCATGGGAAAGGGGCAGGACATGGGGCGTATGCCCTTTGACCCGAACCCTCCCCGCCTATCCCACCTGCCTGTTTCCAGCCCCGGCAGCCAGGGAACCATCACTATGGCCATGGGCGGAGCTGGAGGAAGAGGACAGTGTGATTGGCACTCCAGGATACACCCGGGTCTCGGGCAGCAGGGTGGCTTTAACCAAGGCCTTCCCATGTCCCACGGTATGATGGCTCCCCTCCGTGGGGTCCCCACTGCCACCCTATCTCGGATCATGGGCTACCAGGGCCTGCAGACCAGCCATCTGGGCACGCCGCCCCACCTCATGCAGCAGATGCACTCTCGGCAGAACCCGCAGCTCCAGCACCAGAACTCCAACTCCACCACGGCTGGCCAGGTCCTGAGCCAGAGTTTCCTGAGCAGCGAGCTGAGCGGCTCGGACCTGCAGCAGGGCAACGGGGTGGGTCGCTCGGTCCCCATCCACACCATCCTCCCCCAGGAGACCCAGATTGTCGGCACACAGTTCCTCACCCCACCCTCCCAGCACAGCTATTCCGGCCCAATAGACAACACACCCAATCACCAGTTGCAGGTGCCTGACCACCCCTTTCTAACTCCCTCCCCCGGATCCCCTGACCAATGGTCCAGCTCCTCTCCACATTCCAATATGTCTGATTGGTCAGAGGGCATCTCCAGTCCTCCAATGAGTTTGCATTCTCAGATGGGACTTATCCCTAACCAGTTTAAGTAGAGTGGACAGAAGAACTCGTCAATATGAAAACAAAATAAAAAATACTTTTAATTGGACAATGGACAAGAACATCGGACCTGACTGAAGATTCTCCTTTTTTATTACCAATTTTTATACTAACGACAAGAACTGTTTTTTTTATTTTTTATTTATGTACTTTTTTGACATGATATAAAGAAGATGCTTTTATATTTCTGCTTTTTAAATTGGAAGGGAACCTGGGCTGCGTGTGCGGGGAGATTGGGGACAGGGCGTCAGGAAAGGAGTATGTCTATCTACCGTGACGCAGAGGCTACTGACTATGCGAACACTGGCTATTTATTGGTGTCTTATGTTGCTCTCATCACTGGATCGTGCACCAATTTTCACTGTTTTATTTTGGGAGTGCATTGTCATTATGATGTTTTGTATAATATATTTTTCAGGGGAATGTTTGTTGTAAAAGTTCCAGTATTAATTGATTAGATGTATAACCTCATCTTTTTTTTTAACTGAAGCAAGTTTGTTACTGAACTACAATCCATTAATTAAGTCTTAACACTGAGTATGCGCTAGAGGATGGATGATCGAACCTGTGTCTTAAAGTGTGTCCAAAATGCCACCCCTGTCAGTTTAACGGTTGTTGTCTGCGGTAAAATTAGTTTGGGGGACTAGAATGGGAATGGGACCAGATGAGTCCCACTGGGAAACTGTGTTAACTGAAAGTGCAACGGTAAGTTCATCCAGGACATGAGAGAATTTAAAGACAAATTACATCTTACACATGCCTTATTCTACAAAGGTGTGTCACTGTTATTTTGCTCCTTTGAAGGCAAAAATGTCATCTTTGGTGAGATTCCCAGTGAGTATCCTCTAAATCGAGGATTTTTGTGTGTGTATGAGAGAAAGGAGGCAGTTCTTGTGTGTTTGACATCACCTGCGCTTTGTGGGGAGCATGGTATAGGTGTCTTATGTCACATTTATAAACTAGATCAGAGATAAGTGTTTTAAGAAATGTCATTCAATGGTCTATGGACATGCAAATGTTTGCAAACAAAAAGTATTTCCTGTCAAATATCTTCTTGATTCAATAAAGGGCACTGTTAAGCTTGCAGTTATGGATTACATTTTATTATTTATTAACGGTTACATTCACACAATAATGTGATTGACAAACCACAATCGATGAATATAACGGTTTGATTAGAACGTTTCCGTAATAATCCTGTTTTACATGGACACATCTGAAATCAGGCTACCCGATGGGACTTTGATAAATGCAGGAAATCTCATTGTAGCCTATAGATATGAAATTGATTTTTTTTATTTTACTTTTACATTTTAGTCATTTAGCAGACACTCTTAAACAGAGTCACTTACAGTTAGTGCATTCATCTTAAGATGGCTAGGTGGGACAATCACATATCACAGTCATAGCTACTTTGAGGAAAAATGTACTTACTCTCAGCTAAGTCAGAGCTAGTAAGGGGGAAACATTGTTTTCTCTTTTTTCAACCCGACGACATGTCTGTGTCAAACAATAATGCAGTGCCAAGTTGAATCATAACCTTATGATGCAATGCATTATTGTTTCTGACACACAGAGACAAAGGATATACACAGTTTACTAGGTACACCCATCTAGTACCTGGGTCGGACCCACCTTTGCCTCCATAAACAGCCTGAATTCTTCGGGGCATTCTACAAGATGTCGGAAATGTTCAACAGGGATGTTGGTCCATGATGGCATCACGCAGTTGCTGCAGATTGAATGGCGGTACATTCATGCTGTGAACAGCCCGTTCCATCTCATCCCAAAGATGCTCTTTTGGGTTGAGGTCTGGGAACTGCACAAGGCACTCAAGTAAACTGAACTTGCTGTCAAGTTCCAGGCTAGAACGGTGCGGGGGTAAAATCATTAGGTAAGCCAATCCCAGTAAAAAAAGCAATATTACAGCCTATGTTTTGACACAAATTGTTGTTGGCTCTATAACCCAATCGTTCATACGCCATTGTGATATACAATAAGGCCATGACAAAAAAAGTCAGTCACACAGTGGAGGAATACATTAAAGCACACGTTTGTTTCATCACAAAACAGGAGAGCAACAACTGTCCGGTGAAGTCCACGAAGCAAATATTGCATGTAAAAAAGTTATGACCTGCAGCATGGTCAAGCACGTTAACGATCTTACTCAACTAATAATATATAATAATATATGCCATTTAGCAGACGCTTTTATCCAAAGCGACTTACAGTCATGTGTGCATACATTCTACGTATGGGTGGTCCCGGGGATCGAACCCATTACCCTGGCGTTACAAGCGCCATGCTCTACCAACTGAGCTACAGAAGGACCACGACTACTGCTTTAGAACCACAGTTACCGCAAGTCCGCACAAAGACAACAGGAGCACTGCCTCTGCTATTTCAGCACCATTTCAACTTCTTATGGCTGCAATCCCTTTAACGGGATGATATGACAACAGCCAGTGAAAGTGCAGGGCGCCAAATTCAAAACAAAAGAAATCTAAATTAAAATTCCTCAAACATACATGTATCTTATACCGTTTTAATGGTATTCTTGTTGTTAATCCCACCACAGTGTCCGATTTATAAATAGGCTTTCCAGCGAAAGCACCACAAACAATTGTTAGGTCACCACCAAGCCACAGAAAAACACAGCCATTTTTCCAGCCAAAGAGAGGAGTTTCAAAAAGCACAAATGGAGATCAAATTAATCACTAACCTTTGATGATCTTCCTCAGATGACACTCATAGGACTTCATGTTACACAACACATGTATGTTTTGTTTGATAAAGTTAATATTTATCAAAATATGAGTTTACATTGGCACGTTACATTCACTAGTTCCAAAAACATCCAATGATTTTGCCCCATCATTCAACAGAAATACTCATCATAAATGTAGATGATAATACAAGTTATACACATTAAATTATAGATATACATCTCCTTAATGCAACCGCTGTGTCTGATTTAAAAAAAACTTTACGGAATAAGCAAACCATGCAATAATCTGGGACGGCGCTCAGAAGAAATAGTCACAATGGCCGCCATGTTGGCGTCAACATAAACAAGAAATTACATGATAAATGTTTCCTTACCTTTGATGATCTACATCAGAAAGCACTCCAGGAATCCCAGGTCCACAATAAATGTTTGTTTAGTTCGATGGTATACATATCCAAACGCTCATTCTGGTCAGCGTTACGTAGGACAAAAACTTCTAAAAGTTATATTACAGGTCGAAGAAACATTTCAAACTAAGTACAGAATCAATCATTAGGATGTTTTTAACATATAGCTTCAATAAAGCTCCAACCGGAGTATTCAATTGTGTCTTGATGAGCAATGGAAGGCAAGTGGATACCATGAGGAATGTGCGTGATCAGAAAATGGCTGACTGCCAGTCACCTGATAGATTCTGCTCTAATTCAGTCAGACAACACGGTAGAAGTCTCATTCAAATTGATTGAAATGATTGACATTTAGTAGAACCCCCAACATTATTAATATCTCAAGGGGATTTCATTGGGAACTGTGGGAACAAGCTCAGATTTCTCACTTCATGTTTTGATTTCTCCTCAGGATTTTGCCTGCCATATGAGTTATGTTATACTCACCGACATCATTCAAACAGTTTTAGAAACTTTAGAGTATGTTCTATCCAATACTAATAATAATATGCATATATTAGCAACTGAGACTGAGGAGCAGGCCATTTACTTTGGGCAACTTAATCCAAGCTACTCAATATTGCCCCCCCAGCCATAAGAAGTTATTAAACATTTAAACAAAATCAAATCAACTATATATATATATATGCTTAGTTTAATACACTGCAGAAAAACTTGAATATACCAAATACAATTTAGTCTAATCGGTGTTGCTAAATATCATGTGGCTGTCCATGATACAGATTTGTCTATCTGTGTGTGTGCGTGCGTGAAAACCATGTTGGGGGACTCGCCCTACTTGTAGACTAGTTAAACGACAATGCCGTCCTCTCTCATGTTGGCAAAACGGTCTGTACCCTTTTACTTTTTGTTTTCATAGGCTACCTAGCTAAAATGCTTACTAGCCTAACTTCTTAGAATGAACCAGCTAAGTTAGCTAGCTAGTTAACGTGAGACTGCTAGGCTACATATTGAACATCAATCGTCTCAGACCAGTTGTGCAACATATTCATTTATGGTTCGGTCAGAATCGTCATCATAATCATTGGCCTGTACAGATCATTAAGACACGTTTTTCTGACAATGATGACCTTTGCTCAGGATGTGATTTGATTGGTGTGTGGGGAGCATTTGGTGGGCGTTTTGCTGTGCCAGGACAACCCACAGTTGAGCTTAGCTCAACGCTGATTGGCTAAATATTTTTTTATTGTTGCGCCGTTATTTGTCTGTTTGTGGCCAGCCTGTTAGCTTGCACGATTCTTGCCATTCTCTTTCGACTTCTCCCATCAACAAACTGTTTTCGCCCACAGGGCTGCCACTTACTGGATGTTGGTTGATTGTCGCACCATTCACTGTAAATCCTAGACATTGTCGTACGTGAACAGCCCAGGAGGGCAACCGTTTCTCAGATACTGGATCCGGCACGCCTGGCACTGACAATCATACCATGCTCAAAGTTGCTGAGGTCACTTGTTTTTCCCATTCTAACATTCAATCGAACAGGAACTGAATGCCTCAATGCCTGTCTGCCTGCTTTTTTTATAGCAAGCCACGGGACTCACTGTCTGTAGGAACCAGGGGAAAGTTTAGCATGTAAATCTTGGTGGGGCAACAAACATACAAAAAAAGTGGGATGCATGCCTAATTGAGCTAATACGGTGACAAACAGTGCCCACAAACTGTTAGGGCCCACATAAAGCTGTCCCAACAGTAGTCCCAACATCTTACCACTGCTACACCTGGCTATCAGCAGAGCCTTGTCTGGCAGTTTAACAGTTCATTCAGCCTCATTTACTGCCTTTTAAAAAATATAGCTGATATGGCTGACATGCTTAACCTCTTGAAACTAGGGGGCACTATTTTTATGTTAGGAAAAATAACGTTCCCAAAGTAAATGGCCTATTTCTCAGGACCAGATACTAGAATATGCATATCATTGACAGATTATGATAGAAAACACTAACGTTTCCAAAACTGTCAAAATATTGTCTGTGAGTATAACAGAACTGATATTGCAGGCGAAACCCTGAAAAAAATCAAACCAGGAAGTGGCTTCTATTTTGAAAACTACATGTTCCATAGCCTCCCATTGCTCTATTTAAAGGGAAATCAACCAGATTCCTTTTCCTATCGCTTCCTCAAGGTGTCAACGGTCTTCAGACATAGTTTTAGGCTTTTATTTTGAAGAATGAGCATGAACGACCACATTGTGTAAGTGGATAGGTGGGGGATCTCAGAGTGAATTGTGCACAAAAGAGAAAGGCAGCCATTGTTACTCCCGGTCCTAGTGAAAAGCCAACTGTCCCAGTTGATATATTATCGAATAGATATTTGAAAAACACCCTGAGGATTGATTATAAAAAATGTCTGACATGTTTCTGTGGACATTATGGATATAATTTTGAATTTTTGTCTGCGTTGCCGTGACAGCTCTTTCCGGTGGATTCCTGGGCATAACGCACCAAACTAACAGAGGTATTTGGATATAAAAAATATATTTATGGAACAAAAGGACATTTGTTGTCTAACTGGGAGTCTTGTGAGTGAAAACATCCGAAGATCATCAAAGGTAAACGATTAATTTGATTGCTTTTATGATTTTCGTGACCAAGTTACCTGATGCTAAGTGTACTTATTGTTTTGTCGAGCGATCGATAAACTTACACAAACGGTTGTATTGCTTTCGCTGTAAAGCATCATTTCAAAATCTGAGACAACAGGTGGATTAACAAAAGGCTAAACTGTGTTTTGCAATATTGCACTTGTGATTTCATGAATATGAATATGTTCTAGTAATATTATTTGACTATGCTATTCAGCGTTGCTGATGACAATTATCCTGGATCCGGTATGGGTGTGTAACGGCAGATTTCCTCCTCTTCGTCTGAAGTGGAGTAAGGATCGGACTAAGATGCGGCGTGGTAAGTGTTCATGATGATTTCACTAAGAAAAGCATGGGGCGGCAGGGTAGCCTAGTGGTTAGAGCGTTAGACTAGTAACCGAAAGGTTGCAAGTTCGAATCCCTGAGCTGACAAGGTACAAATCTGTCGTTCTGCCCCTGAACAGGCAGTTAACCACTGTTCCTAGGCCGTCATTGAAAATAAGAATTTGTTCTTAACTGACTTGCCTAGTAAAATAAAAATAAAATAAAAATACAAAAACAATAAACTAATATGTGAAATAACCAAACCGAAACAGTACCGTGTGGCGACAAACACTCACATGGAAGCAAACACCCACAAACCAACAGTGAAACCCAGGCTACCTAAATATGGTTCGCAATCAGGGACAACGAAAAACAGCTGCCTCTGATTGAGGACCATACAGCCATTTTCCAACCAAGGAGAGGTGTCACAAAAGACAGATATAGCATTAAAATGAATTACTTACCTTTGATGATCTTCATCTGATGGCACTCCCAGGTCTCCATGTTAGACAATAAATGTTTGTTTTGATTGCTAAAGTTTATCTTTATGTCCAAATACCTCCTTTTTGTTTGCACGTTTAGTCCAGTAATCCAAATGCACAAGTCGCAGGCAGTAAGTCCAGACGAAAAGTCAAAAAAGTTCCATTATAGTTCGTAGAAACATGTCACACATAGAATCAATCTTTAGGATGTGTTTATCATAAATCTTCAATAATATTCCAACCGGACAATTCCTTTGCCATTAGAAATGAAAGGAAACGGAGCGCGCAATAAACAACTCAAGGCTTTCAGCCTGATCCCTGGTTGAAACAGCTCTTATTCGCTCCCCTTTCACAATAGAAGCCTGAACCAACGTTCTAAAGACTGTTGACATCTAGTGGAATCCTTAGGAAGTGCAATCTGACCCCATTTACACTGTATATTGGATAGGGAATCACTTGAAAAACTACAAACCTCAGATTTCCCACTTCCTGGTTGGGTTTTTCTCAGGTTTTCGCCTGCTATATGAGTTCTGTTATACTCACAGACATCATTCAAACACGTTTACAAACTTCAGAGTGTTTTCTATCCAAATCCACTAATAATATGCATGGCCTAGCCTCTGGGGCTGAGGAGCAGGCAGTATACTCTGGGCGCGCTTTTCATCCGGACATGAAAATACTGCCCCCTACCCCAAAGAAATAACAGTTGTTTTTCAGCACGGCACAAATCAATAATTATTGGCCAATGTTGGATGTTTAAACTTGGGAAAAAAAATGTATCCCAGATTTGGGACCACACAGCCACTGTCACTGATTCCTTCTAAACTACTCATTGTTGAATTTGCGATTTCCAACTTGTTGTGTAATGTTTATGTCCAATGGCCGATGAGCAACGATACGTTTTATCGCTAATTTCTCTTCGTTATTTCTCTTCATATGACAAGGATTAAAAAGGATTTGCCAGTAGATTGTTGACTTGATACATGACGATGACTGTTGGCAAATATTTTTTAAGTATGTGGTTGACATGATCAGTGCAATCAAAGCTACTGTACATATAACGTTCTTATAGCTAAAATGAAACACCTGCATTTTGGAGATGCTTTACTCAGGAAAACAAAAAAGAGACCGTGTTTGTATGCAGCTTTATTAACTCAACAATATATTTTTCTTTACATATCAGTTTGCAAACTGATATGTGACACGTATTAATGCCAAAATAGCATGCAAAACAGGCAACCCCCCCCCCCCCAAAAAATGGTAGGAATGATCCATTTTCATGAACGGGGTGTTCTCAGTCATAGACACTACCGGTCAAAAGTTTTAGAACACCTACTCATTCAAGGGTTTTTCTTATTTTTTTTTGCTATTTTCTATATTGTAGAATAACAGTGAAGACATCAAAACTATGAAATAACACATGTGGAATCATGTAGTAACCAAAAATGTGGTTTACAAATCAAAATATATTTTACACTTGAGATTCTTCAAAGTAGCCACCCTTTGCTTTGATGGCAGCTTTGCACACTCTTGGCATTCTCTCAACCAGCTTCACCTGGAATGCTTTTCCAACAGTGTTGAATGATTTCTCACATATGCTGTGCACTTGTTGGCTGCTTTTCCTTTACTCTGTGGTCCAACTCATCTCAGATCATCTCAATTGATGGTAAGTCCTTGTATCCATAGCATTGTCTATACATTTGAGAGTGCTTACATTTCTCCAGCCCCATCCCTCAGCTTGTTATCAAAACAGAGGTGGGGTGACTCTTTGTAGTTGTTTGAACACCTATGCAATATTGGCCATTTTCCTGTGTTGTCCTTTGAGAGATAAGTTGGGAGTTTGACAGACAATAGAATTAAGCAGTGTGGACCATTGTGGAGAAAACAGGATTGCATTTTTTATTTAACCTTTATTTAAGCAGGCAAGTCAGTTAAGAACATATTCTTATTTTCAATGACGGCCTGGGAACAGTGGGTTAACTGCCTGTTCAGGGGCAGAACAACCTTGTCAGCTCGGGGGTTTGAACTCGCAACCTTCCGGTTACTAGACCAATGCTCTAACCACTAGGCTACGCTGCGGCCCCATAAGCCATAAGAAAATGTGAATCTGTTTACAAATGTATGGCTCACATACATTTATCCAGCTGCTTCAAACAGTGTAGTAATTATAACAATTAATTAGGATCTTGAACGAAAACATGTGCTTATCATCCTTTGTCTCTGTGTGTGTGTCAGAAAAAAAGCCTTGATTTGTGGTAAACACGTGCCACCTAGTGGGGGAGATGGAAATTAGCCTTATGATTCTGACCAATGCCAATACATTAGAGAGAAAAATTAAACCCAGTTTACCTGTTCTGGCTCAGGCTGTGCCCCAACCCTGACAGGATCTTTCTTATCACAAGAGCCCTTCTATATTGACAACCCACATTCTACAGTTGCGGCCAAAAGTTTTGAGAATGACACAGATATTAATTTTCAAGATTGCTGCTTCAGTGTCTACTTCAGTGTTACTATGGAATACTGAAGTATAATTACAAACATTTCATAAGTGTCAAAGGCTTTTATTGATAATTACATGAAGTTGATGCAAAGAGTCAATATTTGCAATGTTAACCCTTCTTTTTCAAGACCTCTGCAATCCGCCCTGGCATGCTGTCAACTAACTTCTGGGCCACATCCTGACTGATGGCAGCCCATTCTTGCATAATCAATGCTTGGAGTTTGTCAAAATTTGTGAGTTTTTGTTTGTCCACCCGCCTCTTGAGGATTGGCCACAAGTTCTCAATGGGATTAAGGTCTGGTGAGTTTCCTGGCCATGGACACAAAATATCAATTTTGTTCCACGAGCCTCCATCATGCTGGAAAAGGCATTGTTCATCACCAAACTGTTCCTGGATGGTTGGGAGAAGTTGCTCTCGGAGCATGTGTTGGTACCATTCTTTATTCATGGCTGTGTTCTGGCAACCAGTGAAGAACAAACACCACTGTAAATATAACCTATATTTATGTTTATTTACTTTCCCTTTTGTACTTTAACTATTTGCACATTGTTATAACACTATATAGACATAATATGATATTTGAAATGTCTGTATTCCTTTGAAACTTTTCTGAGTGTAATATTTACTATTCATTTTTGATTGTTTATTTCACTTTTGTCTATCTATTTCACTTGCTTTGGCAATGTCAACTTGTGTTTCTAATGCCAATAAAGCCCTTTGAATTTAATTAGATTGAGAGAGAGAGAGCGAGAGACAGAGAGAGAAAGAGACATTTATCTATTTAGAGATGTATCTATTTATTTATTTAACCTTTATTTAACTAGGCAAGTCAGGTAAAAACATAAAGAACAAATTCTTATTTACAATGACAGCCTACCCCGGCCAAACCCTCCCGTAACCCGGACGATGCTGGGCTAATTGTGCGCCTCCCTATAGGACTCCCAATCATGACCGGATGTGATACAGCCTGGACTTGCAAATGTCACTTGAAAAAATGTTTGGCACCAGTATTTTGTCGTTTATTTTGTTTTTTGCTTTGGGTTATTTTGTGGTGAGGGGAGGGAGGGATGAGCCAGAGTAGATCTCAGATGTCTAAGCCTGTGGGTTTATTATAGCCTCCTTTGTCAGCCTGATCCCTGCACCCCCCCCCCACAATAAACAAAACTGAAACAAACAATCATAAATTAACAGTAATCACTATCACATCATGAAGTGCTTTGAGAGACTAGTCAAGGACCATATCACCTCCACCCTACCTGACACCCTAGACCCACTCCAATTTGCTTACCTCCCAAATAGGTCCACAGACGATGCAATCTCAACCACACTGCACACTGCCGTAACCCATCTGGACAAGAGGAATACCTATGTGAGAATGCTATTCATCGACTACAGCTCGGCATTTAACACCATAGTACCCTCCAAGCTCGTCATCAAGCTCGAGACCCTGGGTCTCGACCCCGCCTTGTGCAACTGGGTACTGGACTTCCTGACGGGCCGCCCCCAAGTGGTGAGGGTAGGCAACAACATCTCCACCCCGCTGATCCTCAACACTGGGGCCCCACAAGGGTGCGTTCTGAGCCCTCTTCTGTACTCCCTGTTCACCCACGTCTGCGTGGCCACGCACGCCTCCAACTCAGTCATCAAGTTTGCGGACGACACAACAGTGGTAGGTTTGATTACCAACAACGACGAGACGGCCTACAGGGAGGAGGTGAGGGCCCTCGGAGTGTGGTGTCAGGAAAATGACCTCACACTCAACGTCAACAAAACTAAGGAGATGATTGTGGACTTCAGGAAACAGCAGAGGGAACACCCCCCTATCCACATCGATGGAACAGTAGTGGAGAGGGTAGTACGTTCTAAGTTCCTCGGCGTACACATCACAGACCAAATGAATTGGTCCACCCACACAGACAGCATCGTGAAGAAGAACCTCAGGAGGCTGAAGAAATTGGGCTTGTCACCAAAAGCACTCACAAACTTCTACAGATGTACAATCGAGAGCATCCTGTCCGGCTGTATCACCTCCTGGTACGGCAACTATAAGGCTCTCCAGAGTGTAGTGAGGTCAGTACGGGTGCATCAAAGCAGGGACCGAGACACTGAAAAACAGCTTCTATCTCATGGCCATCAGACAGCCACCACTAACATTGAGTGGCTGCTGCCAAGATACTGACTCAACTCCAGCCACTTTAATAATGGAAATTGATGGAAATTGATGAAAAAATGTATCATTAGCCACTTTAAACATTGCCACTTAATACAATGTTTACATACCCTACATTACTCATCTCATATGTATATGTATATACTGTACTCTATATCATCAACTGTATCTTGCCATCTTTATGTAAAACATGTATCACTAGCCACTTTAAACTATGCCACTTTTATGTTTACATACCCTACATTACTCATCTCATATGTATATACTCTCCTCGATACCATCTATTGCATCTTGCCTATGCTGTTCTGTACCATCACTCATTCATATATCTTTATGTACATATTCTTTATCCCTTTCCACTTGTGTGTATAAGGTAGTAGTTGTGGAATTGTTAGGTTAGTTCACTCATTGGTTATTACTGAATTGTTGGAACTAGAAGCACAAGCATTTCGCTACACTTGCATTAACATCTCCCACTTTACCACCACTAAAGCACCCCCAGACCATCACATTGCCTCCACCATGCTTGACAGATGGCGTCAAGCACTCCTTCAGCATCTTCATTTTATCTGAATGTTCTTTGTGATCAGAACACCACAAACTTAGATTTGTCTGTCCATAACACTTTTTTCCAATCTTCCTTTGTCCAGTGTCTGTGTGCCCATCTTAATCTTTTCTTTTTATTGGCCAGTCTGAGATATGGCTGTTTCTTTGCAACTCTGCCTAGAAGGCCAGCATCCCGGAGTGGCCAGTTGAGGACTTGTGAGGCGTCTGTTTCTCAAACCAGACGTTCTCATGTACTTGTCCTCTCAGTGGCACCGTGGCCTCCCACTCCTTTTTATATTCTGGTTAGAGCCATTTTGCACTGTTCTGTGAAGGGAGTAGTACACAGCGTTATAAGAGATTTTCAGTTTCTTGGCAATTTCTCGAATGGAATAGCTTTCATTTCTCAGAACAAGAATAGACTGACGAGTTTCAGAAGAAAGTACTTTGTTTCTGGCCATTTTGAGCCTGTAATCGAAACCACAAATGCGGATGCTCCAGATACTCAACTAGTCTAAGGAAGGACAGTTTTATTGCTTCTTTAATCAGGACAACAGTTTTCAGCTGTGCTAACATAATTGCGAAATGGATTGATGGTTGCTGATATTGGCCTCTACACCTATGTAGATATTCCATAAAAAATCTGCCGTTTCTAGCTACAATAGTCATTTACAACATTAACAATGTCTACACTGTATTTCTGATCCATTTGATGTTATTTTAATGGACAACAAATGTGCTTTTCTTTAAAAAACAAAGAAATGTCAGTGACCCCAAACGTTTGAACGGGAGTGTAAGTATTCAGACCCCTTTGCTAATTGAGCTCAGGTGCATCCTGTTTCCTTTTATCATCCTTGAGATATTTCTTCAACTTGATTAGAGTCCACCTGTGGACATGATTTGGAAAGGCACACATCTGTCTATCTGAATAAGGTCCCACAGTTGACAGTTCAGGTCAGAGCAAAAACTAAGCCATGGGGTCCAAGGAATTGTCCATAGAGCTCAGAGACAGTATTGTGTCCAGGCACAGATCTGGGGAAGGGTACCAAAACATGTCTGCAGCATTGAAGGTTCCCAAAAACAGTGGCCTCCATCATTCTTAAATGGAAGTTTGGAACCACCAAGACTCTTCCTAGAGCTGTCCGCCCAGCCAAACTGAGCAATCAGGGGAGAAGGGCCTTTGTCAGAGAGATGACCAAGAACCCGATGGTCACTATGACAAAGTTCCAAAGTTCCTCTGTGGAGATGAGAGAAC
Organism: Oncorhynchus gorbuscha; assembly: GCF_021184085.1. Taxonomy (NCBI): domain Eukaryota; kingdom Metazoa; phylum Chordata; class Actinopteri; order Salmoniformes; family Salmonidae; genus Oncorhynchus; species Oncorhynchus gorbuscha. The sequence continues at coordinate 42,516,123 of NC_060183.1, read as the reverse complement.
CTTCCAGAAGGACAACCATCTCTGTAGCACTCCACTAATCAGGCCTTTATGGTAGAGTGGCCAGACGAAAGCAACTACTCAGTAAAAGGCACACAACAGCCTGCTTGGAGTTTGCCAAAAGGCACCTAACGGACGCGCAGACCATGAGAAATAATGTGAAAAAAAGAAATAACCAAGTTTCACGTCTGGAGGAAACCTGACACCATCCCTATGGTGTAGCATTGGAGGCGTGTGGCGAGGTGGACACCGGTGCTCCCGAAGAAGGTTATCCAGACGGATGGCCATCGCGATGAGATCGTCCAAGGATATGTTGCCATCCCGACATGCCAACTTTGTTTGAACCTCCTTGTGCAGTCCACTGCGGAATAGATTGTGGAGTGCCGGCTCATTCCATCGGCTGGAGGCTGACACAGTCCGGAAGGTGAGGGTGTACGTCACAGCTGTCTGGGCACCCTGCTGGAGTTGGAAAAGTCTCTCACATGCCTCTCTGCCCTCTGGAGGATGGTTGAAGACCGCTCTGAACAGAGCCATGACCCTCTCATAGGAACCCAGCTGGGTAGGCTGGGGGACTGGCTCACTGTGACAACAGTGGAGAACACGGAGGACCTCCTTAATTGTCGTACCCAGTAGATCCAACTGGTCGTGGTGTTTGTGGAGTAGATGACCTTGTTCCTCAAACCTCCGGAAGAAGGTGTTATCTTCTGCTACTTCCCTTTTTTCAAAGACATTATTCTGTAACGTATACGCAGGAAGTCAGGAAACAGGTGCAGAAGGTGACCTGAAGACTGAGGCTACTGAGGGCTAAATAAAGGGGAAGTAATCAAGGTAATGTCCAGGTGTGCATAACGATGGGGAGCAGGTGTGCGTATTGATGGTTGCCAGGTGTGCGAACTGTGGGTTGCCAAGATTGGTGGTTAGTAGACCGGCGACGTCGAGCCCCGGAGAGAGGGAACGGAAGTAGGTGTGATAATTATAGCCTTTTGCGTTGCACAACCCCACCCCGCAGTGGCTATATTGATATCAATAAATGAGACAAAACAAAATATTGATTAAGTCTTGGCTATAACCTGTCCTGAGCGAAATAGCTAGGGGTCCCAAATGGTCAAGACTATCTATAGCCTATTCTTATTCCCAAATCTGTTTTCCCTGTCAGCCACTTCACGTGCTTCTTCAACTATTTTGTTTAAAATGTATTTAGAGGCCTGTGAGCTAGGGTCTCTTTTTAAAGTGATACGCTAAAGAACTTTGGAGAATTTAGATCATTTCAATAAACAAATTTAATAACATTGTTCTATTCTCTTTGATTTAGTTCCTATTGCAGCTCATACAAATGACCGAATGGATGACATACTGACTGATGGCCATACTTCTGGACATCCTTCTTCGGGAGTGCTGGCGCCAACGTCTCTCCTCACCCCCCTCATTTGGCTGTCCTGAGGCAGAACCTCAACCCATGGAGGTAGGGGCCACATAGCTCTCTGCGGCAGAGCTGGGCTCTGTCCTATTTGCGGCCAGGAGGGGCACCAGCTTCAGTGGTGTCCTGTGCTTCTCAACCCGGATTCGACTAGGGCAGAGGGGCGACCCCATGATCTTCCGTCTCCCAGGGTAGGCCTGAGTATTCCAACATCTTTTTCCGCCAAACCCTTTTTGGTTTCCATTTCACTGGCTGGCTGTCCCTCCGGTTTTGTCTCTACAGCTTTAGTGGACTCCGGTGCCATGGGTAACTTCTTCGACCAGGCCCTCGCCTCGTCCCTGAACATAACCTCGTACCTGCTCTCCTCTCCTTTTCCAGTCTAAGCCCTGGAAAATCGACCATTGGGACCTGGTACAATTACGCACATCACAGCACCATTCACCCTTAGCATGGGACCCATGCCCCATGAAAGCCTTCCCTTCCTCATCATCACCATACACAAACTCTTCCTGTCATGTTTTGTCATATATTGTCTTGTCCTTGTGCTTTCCCTTCTGTTCGTTTCCCCCTGCTGGTCTTATTAGGTTCGTTCCCTTTTTCTATCCCTCTCTCTCCCCCTCCCTCTCTCTCTTCTCTCTATTGTTCCGTTCCTGCTCCCAGCTGTTCCTCATTCTCCTAACTCACTCATTTAGTCTTTTCACACCTGTCCCCTATTTTGCCCTTTGATTAGAGTCCCTATTTCTCCCCTTGTTTTCCGCTTCTGTCCTTGTCGGATCCTTGTATGATGTTCGCTGTGCTGTGTCCTTGTCTCGCCCTGTCGTGTCTTGTCTCCTTCAGATGCTGCGTGTGAGCAGGTGTCTTAGTCTGCTACAGTCGGTGCCTTCCCGAAGCAACCTGCAGTCAATGGTCGAGTCTCCAGTCTGTCCTCGTTACTACGAGTGGATTTAAGTTTTTTCCTGTTTTGTTTTCTTCTTTAGTGTTCCAGGATTATTACTTTTGCCATTTACTGGAATAAAGACTCTGTTTTCGCTAAGTCGCTTTTGGGTCCTCATTCACCTGCATAACAGAAGGATCCGACCAAGAATGGACCCAGCGACTACGGATTCTCGTAACACTGCCGTCGAGATCCAGGGAGCTATGCTCGGCAGACACGAGCAGGAATTGTCTGCTGCTCGTCATGCCGTTGAGACCCTGGCCGCTCAGGTTTCCGACCTCTCTGGACAGTTTCAGAGTCTTCGTCTCGTGCCACCAGCTACTTCCTGGTCTGCCGAGTCTCCGGAACCTAGGGTTAATAACCCACCATGTTACTCCGGACAGCCCACTGAGTGCCGCTCCTTTCTCACCCAGTGTGATATTGTGTTCTCTCTCCAACCCAACACATACTCGAGAGAGAGAGCTCGGATTGCATACGTCATTTCACTCCTTACTGGCCGGGCTCGAGAGTGGGGCACAGCTATCTGGGAGGCAAGGGCTGATTGTTCTAACAATTACCTGAACTTTAAAGAGGAGATGATACGGGTTTTTGATCGTTCAGTTTTTGGTAGGGAGGCTGCTAGGGCCCTGGCTTCCCTATGTCAAGGTGATCGATCCATAACGGATTACTCTATAGAGTTTCGCACTCTTGCTGCCTCTAGTGACTGGAACGAGCCGGCGCTGCTCGCTCGTTTTCTGGAGGGACTCCACGCAGAGGTTAAGGATGAGATTCTCTCCCGGGAGGTTCCTTCCAGTGTGGACTCTTTGATTGCACTCGCCATCCGCATAGAACGACGGGTAGATCTTCGTCACCAAGCTCGTGGAAGAGAGCTCGCGTTAACGGTGTTCCCCCTCTCCGCATCGCAACCATCTCCTCCCTCCGGCTCAGAGACTGAGCCCATGCAGCTGGGAGGTATTCGCATCTCGACTAAGGAGAGGGAACGGAGGATCACCAACCGCCTGTGCCTCTATTGCGGTTTTGCTGGACATTTTGTCAATTCATGTCCAGTAAAAGCCAGAGCTCATCAGTAAGCGGAGGGCTACTGGTGAGCGCTACTACTCAGGTCTCTCCATCAAGATCCTGTACTACTATGTCGGTCCATCTACGCTGGACCGGTTCGGCTGCTTCATGCAGTGCCTTGATAGACTCTGGGGCTGAGGGTTGTTTTATGGACAAAGCATGGGCTCGGAAACGTGACATTCCTCTCAGACAGTTAGGGAAGCCCACGCCCATGTTCGCCTTAGATGGTAGTCATCTCCCCAGTATCAGATATGAGACACTACCTTTAACCCTCACAGTATCTGGTAACCACAGTGAGACTATTTCCTTTTTGATTTTTCGTTCACCTTTTACACCTGTTGTTTTGGGTCATCCCTGGCTAGTATGTCATAATCCTTCTATGAATTGGTCTAGTAATTCTATCCTATCCTGGAACGTTTCTTGTCATGTGAAGTGTTTAATGTCTGCTATCCCTCCTGTTTCTTCTGTCCCCTCTTCTCAGGAGGAACCTGGTGATTTGACAGGAGTGCCGGAGGAATATCATGATCTGCGCACGGTCTTCAGTCGGTCCAGAGCCAACTCCCTTCCTCCTCACCGGTCGTATGATTGTAGTATTGATCTCCTTCCGGGGACCACTCCCCCTCGGGGTAGACTATACTCTCTGTCGGCTCCCGAACGTAAGGCTCTCGAGGATTATTTGTCTGTTTCTCTTGACGCCGGCACCGTAGTGCCTTCTTCCTCTGCTGCCGGAGCGGGGTTTTTTTTTGTTAAGAAGAAGGACGGTTCTCTGCGCCCCCTGCGTGGATTATCTGGCCAGGGCTGAATGACATAACGGTTAAGAATCGCTATTATCCTCTTCCCCTTATGTCATCAGCCTTCGCCCTAGATTCTGCAGGGAGCCAGGTTCTTTACTAAGTTGGACCTTCGTAATGCTTACCATCTCGTGCTTTTACACCGCATCAGAGAGGGGGACGAGTGGAAAACGGCGTTTAACACTCCGTTAGGGCATTTTGAGTACCGGGTTCTGCCGTTTGGTCTCGCTAATGCTCCAGCTGTTTTTCAGGCATTAGTTAATGATGTACTGAGAGACATGCTGAACATCTTTGTTTTTGTCTACCTTGACGATATCCTGATTTTTTCACCGTCACTCGAGATTCATGTTCAGCACGTTCGACGTGTACTCCAGCGCCTTTTTTAGAGAATTGTCTCTACGTGAAGGCTGAGAAGTGCGCCTTTCATGTCTCCTCTGTCACTTTTCTCGGTTCTGTTATTTCCGCTGAAGGCATTCAGATGGATCCCGCTAAGGTCCAGGCTGTCAGTGATTGGCCCGTTCCAAGGTCACGTGTCGAGTTGCAGCGCTTTCTAGGTTTCGCTAATTTCTATCGGCGTTTCATTCGTAATTTCGGTCAAGTTGCTGCCCCTCTCACAGCTCTTACTTCTGTCAAGACGTGCTTTAAGTGGTCCGGTTCCGCCCAGGGAGCTTTTGATCTCCTCAAGAAGCGTTTTACGTCCGCTCCTATCCTCGTTACTCCTGACGTCACCAAACAATTAATTGTCGAGGTTGACGCTTCTGAGGTGGGCGTGGGAGCCATTCTATCCCAGCGCTTCCAGTCTGACGATAAGGTCCATCCTTGCGTTTATTTTTCTCATCGCCTGTCGCCATCGGAACGCAACTATGATGTGGGTAACCGCGAACTGCTCGCCATCCGCTTAGCCCTAGGCGAATGGCGACAGTGGTTGGAGGGGGCGACCGTTCCTTTTGTCGTTTGGACTGACCATAAGAACCTTGAGTACATCCGTTCTGCCAAACGACTTAATGCACGTCAAGCTCGTTGGGCGTTGTTTTTCGCTCGTTTCGAGTTTGTGATTTCTTATCGCCCGGGTAATAAGAACACCAAGCCTGATGCCTTATCCCGTCTCTTTAGTTCTTCTGTGGCTTCTACCGATCCCGAGGGGATCCTTCCTTATGGGTGTGTTGTCGGGTTGACAGTCTGGGGAATTGAGAGACAGGTTAAGCAAGCACTCACTCACACTGCGTCGCCGCGCGCTTGTCCTAGTAACCTTCTTTTCGTTCCTGTTTCTACTCGTCTGGCTGTTCTTCAGTGGGCTCACTCTGCCAAGTTAGCTGGCCATCCCGGCGTTCGAGGTACACTTGCTTCTATTCGCCAGCGCTTTTGGTGGCCTACTCAGGAGCGTGACACGCGCCGTTTCGTGGCTGCTTGTTCGGACTGCGCGCACACTAAGTCAGGTAACTCTCCTCCTGCCGGTCGTCTCAGACCGCTTCCCATTCCTTCTCGACCATGGTCTCACATCGCCTTAGACTTCATTACCGGTCTGCCTTCGTCTGCGGGGAAGACTGTGATTCTTACGGTTGTCGATAGGTTCTCTAAGGCGGCACATTTCATTCCCCTCGCTAAGCTTCCTTCTGCTAAGGAGACGGCACAAATCATCATCGAGAATGTGTTCAGAATTCATGGCCTCCCGTTAGACGCCGTTTCAGACAGAGGTCTGCAATTCACATCACAGTTTTGGAGGGAGTTCTGTCGTTTGATTGGTGCTTCCGTCAGTCTCTCTTCCGGTTTTCATCCCCAGTCTAACGGTCAAGCAGAAAGGGCCAATCAGACGATTGGTCGCATACTACGCAGCCTTTCTTTTAGAAACCCTGCGTCTTGGGCAGAACAGCTCCCCTGGGCAGAATACGCTCACAACTCGCTTCCTTCGTCTGCTACCGGGCTATCTCCGTTTCAGAGTAGTCTGGGTTACCAGCCTCCTCTGTTCTCGTCCCAGCTCGCCAAGTCCAGCGTTCCCTCCGCTCAGGCGTTTGTCCAACGTTGTGAGCGCACCTGGAGGAGGGTGAGGTCTGCACTTTGCCGTTACAGGGCGCAGACTGTGAGAGCCGCCAATAAACGTAGGATTAAGAGTCCTAGGTATTGTCGCGGCCAGAGAGTGTGGCTTTCCACTCGTAACCTTCCCCTTACGACAGCTTCTCGTAAGTTGACTCCGCGGTTCATTGGTCCGTTCCGTGTCTCCCAGGTTGTCAATCCTGTCGCTGTGCGACTGCTTCTTCCGCGACATCTTCGTCGCGTCCATCCTGTCTTCCATGTCTCCTGTGTCAAGCCCTTTCTTCGCACCCCGTTCGTCTCCCCCCCCGTCCTTGTCGAGGGCGCACCTATTTACAAGGTACGTAGGATCATGGACATGCGTTCTCGGGGACGTGGTCACCAGTACTTAGTGGATTGGGAGGGTTACGGTCCTGAGGAGAGGAGTTGGGTTCCATCTCGGGACGTGCTGGACCGTTCGCTGATTGATGATTTCCTCCGTTGCCGCCAGGATTCCTCCTCGAGTGCGCCAGGAGGCGCTCGGTGAGTGGGGGGGTACTGTCATGTTTTGTCATATATTGTCTTGTCCTTGTGCTTTCCCTTCTGTTCGTTTCCCCTGCTGGTCTTATTAGGTTCGTTCCCTTTTTCTATCCCTCTCTCTCCCCCTCCCTCTCTCTCTTCTCTCTATCGTTCCGTTCCTGCTCCCAGCTGTTCCTCATTCTCCTAACTCACTCATTTAGTCTTTTCACACCTGTCCCCTATTTTGCCCTTTGATTAGAGTCCCTATTTCTCCCCTTGTTTTCCGCTTCTGTCCTTGTCGGATCCTTGTATGATGTTCGCTGTGCTGTGTCCTTGTCTCGCCCTGTCGTGTCTTGTCTCCTTCAGATGCTGCGTGTGAGCAGGTGTCTTAGTCTGCTACAGTCGGTGCCTTCCCGAAGCAACCTGCAGTCAATGGTCGAGTCTCCAGTCTGTCCTCGTTACTACGAGTGGATTTAAGTTTTTTCCTGTTTTGTTTTCTTCTTTAGTGTTCCAGGATTATTACTTTTGCCATTTACTGGAATAAAGACTGTTTTCGCTAAGTCGCTTTTGGGTCCTCATTCACCTGCATAACACTTCCTCCAATGTCATAACCCCACCATCTCCTGGTCGAGGATGAAAATCCCTACCTGGGCACCAGGATGCCGGATGACTTGCTTTCCCGTACCCTGTGGTTCCACATCTGTTGAGAGTCCTGTAAGTGCCCTCCAGCCCATCATTCGGTGGACATCCGCCAGGCTCTGGAGAGGGAACCAGCTCCTGCTTTCTGCCCTCCTGAATGCATGTACGTCCCCACTTGGGTAAGAGATCGGCTGTTGACCTGGGCACACACATCCCTCGCAGCTGGACACCCAGGTATCACCCGCACCATTCAATCCATCTCCCCAAAGTATTGTTGGCCCACCTTGGCACAGGACGTCACCCACTATGTCAACACATGTACAGTATGTACCCAAACAAAATCTCCCCGACTTGCTCCAGCAGCAAAACTCCTTCCCATACCCGTGCCTCAGCGGCCTTGGTCCCATCTGTCCATGGATTTTGTCACTCTCTCCAGTCTCTCCACCTCTCTCCAGTTCGTTGAGGAACTGTTCCAGTGGGTTTTCCAGCAGTATGGCTTTCCGGAGGACCTCGTCTCTGACCGTGGCCCTCAATTCACGTTGCTGGTATGGAGAGTCTTCATGGAGAAGCTGGGGGTCACGGCCAACCTCACATCCGGGTACCAGCCTCAGTCTAACGGCCAAGTGGAGACAACCAACCCGGAGCTGTGGAGGTTCCTTACGAGTCACTGCCAGGACCAGCAGGGGGAGTGGGCCCAGTTCCTTCCCTGGGCGGAGAACGCCCAGAACTCACTCTGTCACTCCTCCACCGGGCTGACTCCCTTCCAGTGCATCCTGGGATGTCAGCCAGCCCTGGCCCGTGGACCTCGAGCCAGACCGAATCCCCTGCGGTGGACGAGTGGTTCCGTGTCCAGAAGGAGCAGGCGGACCACCACTGTAGTGAGGCTCCTGTGTTCCATTCTGGTGATCGCGTCTGGCTCTCCACCAGGAACCTGAGCCACCGGTTTGTGGGACCCTTCAAGGTCATCCGGAGGGTCAAGAAGGTAACATACCATTTACAACTCCCCACCAATTACCAGATCTCACCATCTTCTCATGTTTCCCTTCTCAGGTTGGTGGTTCCTGGTCCCCAGGCTGATGCCTTCCCTCGCAACACCCCGATGCCTTCCCTTGCAACACCCCATCGCTTCCCCTGGGACCCCTGCCTATGCCGTCGGGTCCCTACTGGAATCCTGTTGTCGTTCAGTACGATACTTCTGTTCTGTTTATCTGCCTTGTCTTATTATCTATTTTTTGACTTTTCCCCTTTTTTCTGCCCAATTCCGTGGTATCCAATTGGTAGTTACAGTCTTATCTCATCGCTGCAACTCCTGTATGGACTCGAGAGAAGCGAAGGTCGAGAGCCATGCGTCCTCCGAAACACGACCCAACCAAGCTGTAATGCTTCTTGACACAATGCCTGCTTAACCCGGAAGCCAGCCACACCAATGTATTGGAGGAAACACCATACACCTGGCGACCGTGTCAGCGTGCATGCGCCCGGCCCACCACAGGAGTTGCTAGAGCATGATGGGACAAGGAGATCTCTGCTGGCCAAACCCTCCCCTAACCTGGACGATGCTGGGCCAATTGTGCACCACCCCATGGGTCTCCCGGTTGCGGCCGGCTGCGACAGAGCCTGGAGTCGAACCAGGATCTCTAGTGGCACAGCTAGCAACTCCGATGCAGTGCCTTAGGCCACTGAACCACGAGGGAGGCACCTTGTCTTATTATTAAACTGTCTTTCTGAACCTCGTTCCTTTCTCACTGTGTATACGTTACACTTCGTTGACAGCTGGAGCTGCTATCCTTTCACCCTCTCCCATGGCTGTTAGCTAGCTACCCACAAATGCATTTGGAGTTTGTGTTTTTAATCATACAATGATAAATACACCAAGATAGCTAGCTAATATGAAGTTAGGTAGCTGGTGATATATATATATATATTAAAATAGCCATCTATACAGTATGTAAAGTTGGCTAGCTAGCTTCGTTAGCAGCTCATTTGAGTTAGCCTCCACTGTAGCTAGCTAATAATAAATAGTTTTTATTTATATTTTTACATTTTTCAAATGTATTTACTTACTTGAATAGGTTCTCCCAGCCGTGTGGACTGTGGGAGACAAGGCAAACAAAGTTTGTTTGTCAACAGTGTGGTTTAGAGTAGAGGTCGACTGATTAATTAAGGCCGATTTCAAGTTTTCATAACAATCGGAAATCAGTATTACATTTACATTACATTTAAGTCATTTAGCAGACGCTCTTATCCAGAGCGACTTACAAATTGGTGCATTCACCTTATGACATCCAGTGGAACAGTCACTTTACAATAGTGCATCTAAATCTTAAAGGGGGGGTGAGAGGGATTACTTATCCTATCCTAGGTATTCCTTAAAGAGGTGGGGTTTCAGGTGTCTCCGGAAGGTGGTGATTGACTCCGCTGTCCTGGCGTCGTGAGGGAGTTTGTTCCACCATTGGGGGGCCAGAGCAGCGAACAGTTTTGACTGGGCTGAGCGGGAGCTGTACTTCCTCAGTGGTAGGGAGGCGAGCAGGCCAGAGGTGGATGAACGCAGTGCCCTTGTTTGGGTGTAGGGCCTGATCAGAGCCTGGAGGTACTGAGGTGCCGTTCCCCTCACAGCTCCGTAGGCAAGCACCATGGTCTTGTAGCGGATGCGAGCTTCAACTGGAAGCCAGTGGAGAGAGCGGAGGAGCGGGGTGACGTGAGAGAACTTGGGAAGGTTGAACACCAGACGGGCTGCGGCGTTCTGGATGAGTTGTAGGGGTTTAATGGCACAGGCAGGGAGCCCAGCCAACAGCGAGTTGCAGTAATCCAGACGGGAGATGACAAGTGCCTGGATTAGGACCTGCGCCGCTTCCTGTGTGAGGCAGGGTCGTACTCTGCGGATGTTGTAGAGCATGAACCTACAGGAACGGGCCACCGCCTTGATGTTAGTTGAGAACGACAGGGTGTTGTCCAGGATCACGCCAAGGTTCTTAGCGCTCTGGGAGGAGGACACAATGGAGTTGTCAACCGTGATGGCGAGATCATGGAACGGGCAGTCCTTCCCCGGGAGGAAGAGCAGCTCCGTCTTGCCGAGGTTCAGCTTGAGGTGGTGATCCGTCATCCACACTGATATGTCTGCCAGACATGCAGAGATGCGATTCGCCACCTGGTCATCAGAAGGGGGAGAGGAGAAGATTAATTGTGTGTCGTCTGCATAGCAATGATAGGAGAGACCATGTGAGGTTATGACAGAGCCAAGTGACTTGGTGTATAGCGAGAATAGGAGAAGGCCTAGAACAGAGCCCTGGGGGACACCAGTGGTGAGAGCGCGTGGTGAGGAGACAGATTCTCGCCATGCCACTTGGTAGGAGCGACCTGTCAGGTAGGACGCAATCCAAGCCTGGGCCGCACCGGAGATGCCCAACTCAGAGAGGATGGAGAGGAGGATCTGATGGTTCACAGTATCGAAGGCAGCCGATAGATCTAGAAGGATGAGAGCAGTGGAGAGAGAGTTAGCTTTAAAAGTGCGGAGCGCCTCCGTGATACAGAGGAGAGCAGTCTCAGTTGAATGACTAGTCTTGAAACCTGACTGATTTGGATCAAGAAGGTCATTCAGAGAGAGATAGCGGGAGAGCTGGCCAAGGACGGCACGTTCAAGAGTTTTGGAGAGAAAAGAAAGAAGGGATACTGGTCTGTAATTGTTGACATCGGAGGGATCGAGTGTAGGTTTTTTCAGAAGGGGTGCAACTCTCGCTCTCTTGAAGACGGAAGGGACGTAGCCAACGGTCAGGGATGAGTTGATGAGCGAGGTGAGGTAAGGGAGAAGGTCTCCGGAAATGGTCTGGAGAAGAGAGGAGGGGATAGGGTCAAGCGGGCAGGTTGTTGGGCGGCCGGCCGTCACAAGACGCGAGATTTCATCTGGAGAGAGAGGGGAGAAAGAGGTCAGAGCACAGGGTAGGGCAGTGTGAGCAGAACCAGCGGTGTCGTTTGACTTAGCAAACGAGGATCGGATGTCGTCGACCTTCTTTTCAAAATGGTTGACGAAGTCATCTGCAGAGAGGGAGGAGGGGGAGGGGCGGAGGATTCAGGAGGGAGGAGAAGGTGGCAAAGAGCTTCCTAGGGTTAGAGGCAGATGCTTGGAATTTAGCGTGGTAGAAAGTGGCTTTAGCAGCAGAGACAGAGGAGGAAAATGTAGAGAGGAGGGAGTGAAAGGATGCCAGGTCCGCAGGGAGGCGAGTTTTCCTCCATTTCCGCTCGGCTGCCCGGAGCCCTGTTCTGTGAGCTCGCAATGAGTCATCGAGCCACGGAGCGGGAGGGGAGGACCGAGCCGGCCTGGAGGATAGGGGACATAGAGAGTCAAGGGATGCAGAGAGGGAGGAGAGGAGGGTTGAGGAGGCAGAATCAGGAGATAGGTGGGAGAAGGTTTGAGCGGAGGGAAGAGATGATAGGATGGAAGAGGAGAGAGTAGCGGGGGAGAGAGCGAAGGTTGGGACGGCGCGATACCATCCGAGTAGGGGCAGTGTGGGAGGTGTTGGATGAGAGCGAGAGGGAAAAGGATACAAGGCAGTGGTCGGAGACTTGGAGGGGAGTTGCAATGAGGTTAGTGGAAGAACAGCATCTAGTAAAGATGAGGTCGAGCGTATTGCCTGCCTTGTGAGTAGGGGGGAAGGTGAGAGGGTGAGGTCAAAGAGGAGAGGAGTGGAAAGAAGGAGGCAGAGAGGAAAGAGTCAAAGGTAGACGTGGGGAGGTTAAAGTCGCCCAGAACTGTGAGAGGTGAGCCGTCCTCAGGAAAGGAGCTTATCAAGGCATCAAGCTCATTGATGAACTCTCCGAGGGAACCTGGAGGGCGATAAATGATAAGGATGTTAAGCTTGAAAGGGCTAGTAACTGTGACAGCATGGAATTCAAAGGAGGCGATAGACAGATGGGTAAGGGAGAAAGAGAGAATGACCACTTGGGAGAGATGAGGATCCCGGTGCCACCACCCCGCTGACCAGACGCTCTCGGGGTGTGCGAGAACACGTGGGCGGACGAAGAGAGAGCAGTAGGAGTAGCAGTGTTGTCTGTGGTGATCCATGTTTCCGTCAGTGCCAAGAAGTCGAGGGACTGGAGGGAGGCATAGGCTGAGATGAACTCTGCCTTGTTGACCGCAGATTGGCAGTTCCAGAGGCTACCGGAGACCTGGAACTCCACGTGGGTCGTGCGCGCTGGGACCACCAGAGTAGGGTGGCCGCGAGCGTTTGTATGGTCTGTGCAGAGAGGAGAGAACAGGGATAAACAGACACATAGTTGACAGGCTACAGAAAAGGCTACGCTAATGCAAAGGAGATTGGAATGACAAGTGGACTACACGTCTCGAATGTTCAGAAAGTTAAGCTACGTAGCAAGAATCTTATTGACTAAAATGATTAAAATGATACAGTACTGCTGAAGTAGGCCAGCTGGCAGTGGGTGCGTTGTTGACACTACACTAATCAAGTCGTTCCGTTGAGTGTAATAGTTTCTGCAGTGTTGCTATTCGGGGGCTAGCAGGCTAGCTAGCAGTGTTGTTTGCGTTACGTTGCGTTAAAAGAACGACAATAGATGGCTAGCGAACCTAGAAAATCGCTCTAGACTACACAATTATCTTTGATACAAAGACGGCTATGTAGCTAGCTAAGTAGCTAGCTACGATCAAACAAATCAAACCGTTGTACTGTAATGAAATGAAGTGAAAATGTGATACTACCTGTGAGTGCGACCGGGTAGTTGAGTTCTATACAGAAGACGTTGGCTAGCGATGGCTAGCTGTTGGCTAGCTAGCAGAGTCACCTACGTTAAGGACGACAAATAGCTGGCTAGCTAACCTCGGTAAATTAAGATAATCACTCTAAGACTACACACTCTAAACCTAAACAACACAATTATCTTGGATACGATGATACGAAGACAGCAAAGACAGCTATGTAGCTAGCTAACACTAAACTAATCAAGTCGTTCAGTTGAGTGTGATAGTTTCTCCAGTGCAGCTAATCAGTGGACGTTAGCTAGCTGGCTAGTGAAGACTACGTTAGGACGGCGAAATACGATAATTACGCAATTATCTTTGATACAAAGACGGCTATGTAGCTAGCTGAGAAGAATTTGCTAAGATAAGACAAATCAAACCGTTGACAGGCTACAGATGAGCTACAGATGAGGCTACGCTAATGCAAAGGAGATTGGAATGACAAGTGGACTACACGTCTCGAATGTTCAGAAAGTTAAGCTTACGTAGCAAGAATCTTATTGACTAAAATGATTAAAATGATACAGTACTTCTGAAGTAGGCTAGCTGGCAGTGGGTGCGTTGTTGACACTACACTAATCAAGTCGATCCGTTGAGTGTAATAGTTTCGACAGTGCTGCTATTCGGGGGCTAGCTGGCTAGCTAGTAGTGTTGATTACGTTACGTTGCGTTAAAAGAACGACAATAGCTGGCTAGCTAACCTAGAAAATCGCTCTAGACTACACAATTATCTTTGATACAAGGACGGCTATGTAGCTAGCTATGTAGCTAGCTACGATCAAACAAATCAAACCGTTGTACTGTAATGAAATGAAATGAAAATGTGATACTACCTGTGATGCCACCGGGTTGTTGAGTTCTATTCAGAAGACGTTGGCTAGCTGTTGGCTAGCTAGCAGAGTCTCCTACGTTAAGGACGACAAATAGCTGGCTAGCTAACCTCGGTAAATTAAGATAATCACTCTAAGACTACACACTCTAAACTACACAATTATCTTGGATACGAAGACAGCAAAGACAGCTATGTAGCTAGCTAACACTACACTAATCAAGTCGTTCAGTTGAGTGTAATAGTTTCTCGCCCCTTCCTGGTTCGAGCACAGGAAGGGGCGAGGAGAGGGACAGAAGCTATACTGTTACACTGGCAATACTATAGTGCCTATCAGAACATCCAATAGACAAAGGTATATGAAATACAAATGGTATAGAGAGAAATAGTCCTATAATTCTATATGAACTACAACCTAAAACCTCTTACCTTGGAATATTGAAGTCTCATGTTAAAAGGAACCACCAACTTTCATATGTTCTCATGTTCTGAGCAAGGAACTCAAATGTTAGCTTTTGTACATGGCACATATTGCACGTTTACTTCTCCAACACTTTGTTTTTGCATTATTTAAACCAAAATGAACATGTTTCATTATTTATTTGAGGCTAAATTAATTTTTATTGATGTATTATATTAAGTTAAAATAAGTGTTCATTCAGTATTGCTGCAATTGTCATTATTACAAATATAAGTTAACCTGTACAAGATGCCTAATAAATTACGTTGTTACAGGTGTCAAGCTTATGGGCATGTGGCAGCAGAGTGTAGGAGGGAGATGTGAGAAGTGTGCAGAAGGGCAAAGGACAAAGTAATGTGTAGCATTGGGGAAAGAAAAGGTATGTGTCAATTGTTGGGGTGCCCATGGACCTGGGGATCTGACATATCTGGTGCGAAAGAGACAGGTTGAGTTTTCCAGGGTTAGAGTAGTGTAGAAGTTGTCAGATGTTGAGGCAGTGAAGAAAGTAGAGGAAGATGGGTCAAGGTGAAGGGATCCTGAGAGGAGTGGTGTGGCCAACAAGCGATATATGCTTCAGTAAGAAGTACAGGGAAGTCGCAGAAAGGTTGTGGTGACAGGGTGTCTTTTTTTGGTATTTTTTTTTTTTACAAGTTTAGAGTTAGATGGTAGGGTATTTGTTGATTTATTTCCTTTGAATGTAAAAAAAAGTGCAATGTATAAGGGAATTGTACTCCAGGGTAGTAGGTGGCGGTAATGCAACATTTATTGGATGCCAACCGCCGTTAAACCTCATCTAAGAAGAACTGCACATCATATTGTCTTGCTGGTCAGTTGGTGGGGAGGACCAAACTGTAACTTTAGCTGTGGTGAAAGCGATGTTTTTTTTTGGGATACGTCACTATTCGTCAAAGCTGGATTGTGGATCTCGTGCTCATTTAAAAGTAATATTTTATTGCTTTAAAATGAATCAACTGTACAATGACTGTATTTGATAATTAGCCAGGTAGCATAGCTAACTAATTTGGCTAAGGTTAGCCGTGTCATCTCTCAAATCGGCTTAGCGTTGCTGCTAGACTATAAAACTAACGAAGCTACTACATCTAGCTGGCTAACCAACTAACTCTGATAAGGGAATTTAATCAATTAACGTGCTATTTGTGTGTCGTCTTATTTTACAAGAATTATGAATCGAGACTATGGTTAGTTACGTTTGGTGGTTGACCATCCGCTATAATCTTGTTTTTCCAGAGGTGGGCGTTTCATTCATGCGCCACGATGCATTTATTTTGTTAAACTAGCACATGAACTAACTAGTCATCTAGCGTTATTGTCTGTGATTGTATTTATACAGTACATTAGAATGCAGTTCCTTTGCTAGTAAATTAGCTGGTGCATACAGTTGACATTGGTAAATGTCATTGCTCTTTCTAACTAGTCTGTGGTTTGTCTGGTGCAGGATGGATTTAGACGTGTGTGCAGGCGGGAACAGTACCAAGGGAAAAGCTGATTCGGCTCATGCTGGTGAAGGAGGCGCTATGGCGACCGTGCCTCTGGAGCTCTATGACTCCGCTAGAGCGAAAATAGATGCAAATCTCCGCTGGCTGTTAGCCAAAGCTTACGGTATAGGTATGTGTTTTCTCTTGGGCGAGTGCTCGCAATCTTTTGTGTTTTGAATATTGAAACGCTACTGTTAGCTTTGGGACACATCGGGAGTCTGTCTATTGCTTGGACTCCCTGAGTTGTACTTCGTTTTGGTAGATGGCGACGGGAAAATAACCATGCCACGGTATAGCCGACGACTTGTCAATAAAAGCATATATATAACCTCTAGGCAGTCCAATTTACCAGACAAGGTGAAATGTCTCCCTCTCTGTCAAATAAATATTTGAATCCAACTTTTGTCCAAACAGCACCATATTCCTGTGGTGTAAACAGTGGTAGATTTGTACACTGAACAAAAATATGAACGCAACATGTAAAGTGTTGGTCTGATGTTTCATGAGCTGAAATAAAATATCCCAGAAATGTTCCATTTGCACAAAAAGCTTATTTCACTCAAATTTTGTATACACATTTGTTGACATCCTTGTTAGTGAGCATTTCTCCTTTGCCAAGATAATCCAACCACCTGACAGGTGTGCCATATCAATAAGCTGGTTAAACAGCATGATCATTACACAAGTGCACTTTGTAATGGGGGAAGTAAAAGGCCACTCTAAAATGTGCAGTTTTGTCACACAACACAATGCCACAGATGTCTCAAGTTATGGGGGAGTGTGCAATTGGCATGCTGACTGCAGGAATGTCCAACAGAGCTCTTGCCAGATTATTTTATGTTAAATTCTCTACGATAAGCTGCCTCTAATATTGTTTTTGAAAATTTGCCAGTACGTCCAACCTACATCACAACGGCAGACCAGGTGTAAACACTTAATCTATGGGATCATCTGAGACCAGCCACCCTGACAGCTAATGAAACAGGGTTTGCAAAAGCGAGTAATTTCTGCACAAACTGTCAAACCATCTCAAGGAAGCTCATCTGCGTGTTCGTCGTCTTGACCTGACTGCAGTTTGGTGTCGTAACCGGCTTAAGTGAGCACGCTGGAGAAGTGTGCTCTTCTAGGATGAATCCCAGTTTCAACTGTACTGGGAAGATAGCATGTATGGCGTTGTGAACAAAGTACCCCATGGTGGGGTTTTGGTATGGGCAGGCATAAGCTACGGACAACAAACACAATTGCATTTTATTGATGGCAATTTGAATGCACAGACATATCGTGACGAGATCCTGAGGACAATTGTCGTGCCATTCATCCGCCGCCATCTCATGTTTCAGCATGACAATGCACGGCCAATGTTGCAAGGATCTGTACATAATACCTGGATGCTGAAAATGTCCCAGTTCTTACATGGCCTGCATACTCACCCATTGAGCATGTTTTGGATGCTCTGGATTAGTGATGCACCGATATGACATTTTTGGCCGATATCTGATATTTTCCTTGCCAGAAAAAACGATACCAATAACTGATATTAAAAATTTTAGAATGCCTTTTAAGCATTCTAGTAGGAGGACCTGAGCCCTAGGACCACGCCCCAGGACTACCTGGCATGATGACTCCTTGCTGTCCCCAGTCCACCTGGCTGTGCTGCTGCTGCTCCAGTTTCAACTGGTCTGCCTGCGGCTATGGAATTCTGACCTGTTCACCGGACGTGCTACCTGTCCCAGACCTGCTGTTTTCAACTTTCTAGAGACAGCAGCAGTGGTAGAGATACTCTTAATGATCGGCTATGAAAAGCCAACTGACATTTACTCCTGAGGTGCTGACTTGCTGCACCCTCGACAACTACTGTGATTATTATTATTTGACCATGCTGGTCATTTATGAACATTTGAACATCTTGGCCATGTTCTGTTATAATCTCCACCCGGCTCAGCCAGAAGAGGACTGGCCACCCCTCATAGCCTGGTTCCTCTCTAGGTTTCTTCCTAGGTTTTGGCCTTTCTAGGGAGTTTTTCCTAGCCACCTTGCTTCTACACCTGCATTGCTTGCTGTTTGGGGTTTTAGTCTGGGTTTCTGTGCAGCACTTTGAGATATCAGCTGATGTACGAAGGGCTATATAAATACATTTGATTAGTAAAGTTAAATAGGTACCACACACACACACATGGGCACAGCGGTCTAAGGCACTGCAACTCAGTGCAAGAGGCGTCACTACAGTCCCTCGTTCGAATCCAGGCTGTGTCACATCCGGCCGTGATTGGGAGGTCCATAGGGCCCAGCATCGTCCGGGGTAGGCCGTCATTGTAAATAAGAATTTATTCTTAACTGACTTGGCTAAATAAATTAAGGTTACACACCAAACTGAACAAAAAGTTATTGTGTTGGCATTTACATATTTCTATTTATTTAAACTTTATTTAACCAGGTAGGCTAGTTGAGAAGAAGTGCTCATTTACAACTGCGACCTGGCCAAGATAAAGCAAAGCAGTGCAACACAAACAACAGAGTTACACATGGAATAAACAAACATACAGTCAATAACACAATATAAAAAAGTCTATATACAGTGTGTGCAAATGAGGTAAGATAAGGGAGGTAAGGCAAAAATAGGTCATAGTGACAAAATAATTACAATTTAGCAATTAAACACTGGAGTGATAGATGTGCAGAAGATGAATGTGACAGTAGAGTTACTGGGGTGCAAAGGAGCAAAATAAATGAATAACAGTAGGGGATGAGGTAGTTTGATTGGCTATTTACAGATGGGCTTATGTACAGGTGCAGTGATCTGTGAGCTGCTCTGACAGTTGGTGCTTAAAGCTAGTGAGGGAGATAAGTGTTTCCAGCTTCAGTGATTTTTGCAATTCGTTCCAGTCATTGGCAGCCAAAGGAGGAATTTGCTTTTGGGGTGACCAGTGAAATATACCTGCTGGAGTGCGTGCTACGAGTGGATGCTGCTATGGTGACCAGTGAGCTGAGATAAGGCGGGGCTTTACCTAGAAAATACTTATAGATGACCTGGAGCCAGTGGGTTTGGCGACGAATATGAAGCGAGGGCCAGCCAACGAGAGCATACAGGTCGCAGTGGTGGGTAGTGTATGGGGCTTTGGTGACAAAACGAATGGCACTGTGATAGACTGCATCCAATTTGCTGAGTAGGGTATTGGAGGCTATTTTGTAAATGACATTGCCGAAGTCAAGGATCGGTAGGATAGTCAGTTTTACAAGGGTATGTTTGGCAGCATGAGTGAAGGATGCTTTGTTGCGAAATAGGAAGCCGATTCTAGATTTAATTTTGGATTGGAGATGCTTAATGTGAGTCTGGAAGGAGAGTTTACAGTCTAACCAGACACCTAGGTATTTGTAGTTGTCCACATATTCTAAGTCCAAAGAACCGTCCAAAGTAGTGATGCTGGACGGGTGGGCAGGTGCTTGTAGCGATCGGTTGAAGAGCATGCATTTAGTTTTACTTGCATTTGAGAGCAGTTGGAGGCCACGGAAGGAGAGTTGAATGGCGTTGAAGCTCGTCTGGAGGTTAGTTAACCTGTCTGGCACCAGTAGGACGGTAGCATCCCACCTGACCAACATCCAGTGAAAGTGCAGGGCTCCAAATTCAAACAAGATAAATGTCATAATTAAAATTCCTCAAACATACAAGTATTAAACACGATTTTCAACATAAACGTCTTGTTAATCCAGCCACAGTGTCTGATTTCAAAAAGGTTTTACAGCAAAAGCACACCATGCGATTATGTTAGGCCACAGAAAACCATACAGCCATTTTCCAAAGAAGGAGAGATGACACAAAAGACAGAAATAGCGTTAAAAGGAATCACTAATCTTTGTTGATCTTCACCGGATGGCACTCCCAGGACTCCATGTTAGACAATAAATGTGTGTTTTGTTCGATAAAGTTCATCTTTATGTCCAAAAAACCTCATTTGAAATTGGTGCGTAATGTTCAGAAAAGCATTGTCTCAAACAAACATCTGGTGAAAGTGCAGAGAGCCACATCAAATTACAGAAATACTCATCATAAACATTGATCTAAGATACAAGTGTTTTACGTACGATTAAAGATAAACTTCTCCTTAATGCAACCGCTGTGTCAGATTTCAAAAAGGCTTTACGGCAAAAGCACACCATGCGATTATGTTAGGTCAGTGCCTAGCAGCAGAAAACCATACAGCCATTTTCCAACCAAGGAAAGGTGTCAAAAAAGTCAGAAATAGAGTTAAAATGAATCACTTACCTTTGATGATCTTCATCTGATGGCACTCCCAGGTCTCCATGTTAGACAATAAATGTTTGTTTTGTTCAATAAAGTTCATCTTTATGTCCAAATACCTCCTTTTTGTTCACACTTTTAGTCCAATAATCCAAATGCAGGAGGCGCGGGCACTAAGTCCAGACAAAAAGTCAAAGTTCCATTACAGTTTGTAGAAACATGTCAAACGATGTATAGAATCAGTCTTTAGGATGTTTTTATCATAAATCTTCAATAATATTCCAACCGGACAATTCCTTTGTCTTTAGAAATGAAAGGGAACAGAGCTTGTGCGTGACTAAACTAAAGGCTTTCTTCCAGACCACTGGTTCAAACCGCTCTTATTCACTCCCCTTTCACAGTAGAAGCCTGAAACAACATTCTAAAGACTGTTGACATCTAGTGGAAGCCGTAAGAAGTGCAATCGGACCCCATTTACACTGTATATTGGATAGGCAATCACTTGAAAAACTACAAACCTCATATTTCCCACTTCCTGGTTGGGTTTTTCCCAGGTTTTCACCTGCCATATAAGTTCTGTTATACTCAGACATCATTCAAACATTTTTCGAAACTTCAGAGTGTTCTATCCAAATCTACTAATAATATGCATATCCTATCCTCTGGGCCAGAGTAGCAGGCAGTTTACTATGGGCACGCTTTTCATCCGGACGTAAAAATACTGCCCCCTTCCCCAAAGAAGTTAACACCGTGTCCAAAGAAGGGTCAGAAGTATACACTATGGTATAGAGGTGGATCAGAGAATCACCAGCAGCAAGAGCGACATCATTGATGTATACAGAGAAAATAGTCGGCCCAAGAATTTGACCCTATGGCACCCCCATAGAGACTGCCAGAGGTCCGGACAACAGGCCCTCCGATTTGACACACTGAACTCTATCTGAGAAGTAGTTGGTGAACCAGTCGAGGCAGTCATTTGAGAAACCAAGGCTGTTTAGTCTGCCTGTAAGAATATGGTGATTGACAGAGTCGAAAGCCTTGGCCAGGTCTATGAATACAGCTGCACAGTATTGTCTCTTATCGATGGAGGTTATGATATCGTTTAGGACCTTGAGTGTGGCTGAGGTGCACCCTTGACCAGCTCGGAAACCAGATTGTATAGCGGAGAAGGTGTGGTGGGATTTGACATGGTCGGTGATCTGTTTGTTAACTTAGCTTTCGAAGACCTTGGAAAGGCAGGGTAGGATAGATATTGGTCTGTAGCAGTTTGGGTCAGAGTGTCTCCCCTTTGAAGAGGGGGATGACCGCGGTAATTTTCCATTCTTTGGGGGTCTCGGACGATACGAAAGAGAAGAGAGTTTTTTGAACAGGCTAGTAATAGGGGTTGCAACAATTTTGGCTGATAATTGTAGAAAGAGAGGGTCCAGATTGTCTAGCCCGGCTGATTTTCCAGCTCTTTCAGAACATCAGCTATCTAAATTTGGGTGAAGGAGATATGGGGAGGCTTGGGCAAGTTGCTGTGGGGGGTGCAGGGCTGTTGACCAGGACAGGGTTGGCCAGGTGAAAAGCATGGCCAACCGTAGAACAATTCTTATTGAAATTCTCAATTATCGTAGATTTATCGGTGGTGACAGTGTTTCCTAGCCTCAGTGCAGTGGGCAGCTGGGAGGAGGTGCTCTTCTTTTCCATGGACTTTACAGTGTCCCAGAACTTTTTGGAGTTTGTGCTGTAGGAAGGAAATTTCACAGGATGTTTTTGTGCTGGTCAAGGGCAGTCAAGTCTGGAGTGAAACACGGGCTGGCTATATCTGTTCCTGGTCCTACATTTTTTGAGTGGGGCATGCTTATTTAAGATTGTGAGAGAAGCACTTTTAAAGAATAACTAGGCATCTTCTACTGACGGAATGAGTTCAATATCCTTCCAGGATACCTGGGCCAGGTTGATTTGAAAGACCTGCTCGCTGAAGTGTTTTAGGGCGCGTTTGACAGTGATGAGGGGTGGTCGTTTGACCGCACACCCATTACAGACCAAAGCAATGATGCAGTGATCGCTGAGATCCTGGTTGAAGACAGCAGAGGTGTATTTGGAGGGCAAGTTGGTTAGGATGATATCTGAGAGTGCCTTGTGTTTACAGATTTTGAGTTGTAACAGGTAGGTTCATTGATAATTTGTGTGAGATTGAGGGCATCAAGCTTAGATTTTAGGAAGGCCGGGGTGTTAACCTCTTGCTTCTACCTGGCACGCAGGCGTCCCATCTAGAGCTCTGGAAATGCAAATGCACTATGCTAAATGCTAATAGTATTAATTAAAACTCAAACGTTCATTAAAATACACATGCAGGGTGTTGAATTAAAGCTACACTCGTTGTGAATCCAGGCAACAAGTCAGATTTTTAAAATACTTTTCGGCGAAAGCATGAGAAGCTATTATCTGATAGCATGTAACACCACAAAAGACACGCAGGGGACGTAAACAAGATAATTAGCATATTCGGCGCTACACAAACCGCACAATAAAATATAAAACATTCATTACCTTTGACCATCTTCTTTGTTGGCACTCCTAGATGTCCCATAATCACTATTGGGTCTTTTTTTCCCGATTAAATCGGTCCATATATAGCCTAGATATCGTTCTATGTAGACTGTGTGATAAACGAAAAAAATAGCGTTTCATAACGTAACATCATTTTTTTAAATTCAAAAAGTTGACGATAAACTTTCAAAAAAACACTTCGAAATACTTTTGTAATGCAACTTTAGGTATTAGTACACGTTAATAAGCGATACAATTCATCAGGAGGCGATGTAAATTCTATAGGTGTCATCTGGAAAAAAACATGGCCGGAGAGAGCTCGACCAAAACATCCGGTCGGAGACCGGAGGGAAGGAGTTCCCTTGAACCGGTTGGACCAAGAATCAAAGCTGAATCAAATGACAAGACTCTAGACAACGTGTGGTAGCTGTAGGCGCTGAAACCTCGGTCTCATGTAATTCGGTTCACTTTGACCAATTCCTGGAAGTAAGCGCAAGGATATTTATTTCAAATCAAATCAAATCAAATTTATTTATATAGCCCTTCGTACATCAGCTGATATCTCAAAGTGCTGTACAGAAACCCAGCCTAAAACCCCAAACAGCAAACAATGCAGGTGTAAAAGCACGGTGGCTAGGAAAAACTCCCTAGAAAGGCCAAAACCTAGGAAGAAACCTAGAGAGGAACCGGGCTATGTGGGGTGGCCAGTCCTCTTCTGGCTGTGCCGGGTAGAGATTATAACAGAAAATGACCAAGATGTTCAAATGTTCATAAATGACCAGCATGGTCAAATAATAATAAGGCAGAACAGTTGAAACTGGAGCAGCAGCACAGTCAGGTGGACTGGGGACAGCAAGGAGCCATCATGTCAGGTAGTCCTGGGGCACGGTCCTAGGGCTCAGGTCCTCCGAGAGAGAGAAAGAAAGAGAGAATTAGAGAGAGCATATGTGGGGTGGCCAGTCCTCTTCTGGCTGTGCCGGGTGGAGATTATAACAGAACGTGGCCAAGATGTTCAAATGTTCATAAATGACCAGCATGGTTGAATAATAGTAAGGCAGAACAGTTGAAACTGGAGCAGGAGCATGGCCAGGTGGACTGGGGACAGCAAGGAGTCCTCATGTCAGGTAGTCCTGGGACATGGTCCTAGGGCCCAGGCCAGTTGAAACTGGAGCAGCAGCATGGCCAGGTGGACTGGGGACAGCAAGGAGTCATCATGTCAGGTAGTCCTGGGGCATGGTTCTAGGGCTCAGGTCCTCCGAGAGAGAGAAAGAAGGAGAGAAGGAGAGAATTAGAGAACGCACACTTAGATTTACACAGGACACCGAATAGGACAGGAGAAGTACTCCAGATAAACAAACTGACCCTAGCCCCCGACACATAAACTACTGCAGCATAAATACTGGAGGCTGAGACAGGAGGGGTCAGGAGACACTGTGGCCCCATCCGAGGACACCCCGGACAGGGCCAAACAGGAAGGATATAACCCCACCCACTTGCCAAAGCACAGCCCCCACACCACTAGAGGGAAATCTACAACCACCAACTTACCATCCTGAGACAAGGCCGAGTATAGCCCACAAAGATCTCCGACACGGTACAACCCAAAGGGGGGAAACCCAGACAGGCCGACCACAACAGTGAATCAACCCACCCAGGTGACGCACCCCCAGGGACGGCACGAGAGAGCCCCAGCAAGCCAGTGACTCAGCCCCCGTAACAGGGTTAGAGGCAGAGAATCCCAGTGGAAAAAGGGGAACCGGCCAGGCAGAGACAGCAAGGGCGGTTCGTTGCTCCAGAGCCTTTCCGTTCACCTTCCCACTCCTGGGCCAGACTACACTCAATCATATGACCCACTGAAGAGATGAGTCTTCAGTAAAGACTTAAAGGTTGAGACCGAGTTTGCGTCTCTGACATGGGTAGGCAGACCGTTCCATAAAAATGGAGCTCTATAGGAGAAAGCCCTGCCTCCAGCTGTTTGCTTAGAAATTCTAGGGACAATTAGGAGGCCTGCGTCTTGTGACCGTAGCGTACGTATAGGTATGTACGGCAGGACCAAATCAGAGAGGTAGGTAGGAGCAAGCCCATGTAATGCTTTGTAGGTTAGCAGTAAAACCTTGAAATCAGCCCTTGCTTTGACAGGAAGCCAGTGTAGAGAGGCTAGCACTGGAGTAATATGATCAAATTTTTTGTGATCAATATGATCAATATGATAATATGATCAAATTATTTCCATTTTCAGTGATCAGGTTTTCCTGCGCTATTCAATGAAACTCACGCTCTGGTATAGTCACAGCCGTGATTTAACCAGTTTTATAAACGTCTGAGTGTTTTCTATCCACACATACTAATCATATGCATATACTATATTCCTGGCATTAGTAGCAGGGCGCTGAAATGTTGCGCGATTTTTAAGAGATTAATATGCTGATATATGCACATGATAGATATCACATGATATTTCATGAGCATTCATTACTATTCACAGCTTACATTATTAAATGTATTTAGTCTCATTTAGTCTGTTTAATGAACCTTGCGTTGTTATATATAGACGGCAATATATCAATAACAAACAACAATAGTTAAGAGTCAAAGATATGTTTTGTGTAATTCTATATATGTACCGGATTTCAAGGATCGGACCAAAGCGCAGCGTGATAAGTGTTCATGATGATTTTAATTAAAGAAAGCACTGAACACTGAATCAAAACAATAAACGATGATGTGAAATTACAAACCCGAAACAGTACCGTGTGGCCCAAACACTCACACGGAAACAAACACCCACAAACCAAACGTGAAACCCAGGCTACCTAAGTATGATTCTCAATCAGAGACAACTAACGACACCTGCCTCTGATTGAGAACCATACTAGACCGAACACAAAAACCAACATATAAAAACAAACATAGGCTGCCCACCCCAACTCACGCCCTGACCATACTAAAACAAATAATAAAATAACTATGGTCAGAACGTGACAGTACCCCCCCAAAGGTGCGGACTCCGGCCGCAAAACCTGAACCTATAGGGGAGGGTCTGTGTGGGCGTCTGTCCCGCCAGACGTGGACCCCACTTCACCATAGTTTTTGTCCGCCTCCTCAACCGCCCCCATGGCCTCTTATGCCGACCCTCGCTGCCAACCTCGGACTTGGGAACCTCGCCACGGGTCCCGAATGGAGGGGAGATTCCGTCAGCGCCGGTCAGGCGGGAGTCTCCAGCAGCGCCGGACAGGCGGCTCTGGCAGCTCCTGGCTGGCTGGCTTCTCTGGCGGCTCCTGGCTGGCGGCTCCTGGCTGGCTGGCTTCTCTGGCGGCTCCTGGCTGGCTGGCGGCTCTGGCAACTCCTGGCTGGCGGCTCCTGGCTGGCTGGTGGCTCTCGTCATATGCACCATTATGAGTTTCTATCTGGTTTCTGTCGTCCATTCATCCATTGACCACAGAATATAATATTTTAATGTTATTATGTTACTAGTTTTTGCTTAGTAGCCAGAGCAATTTGGTCATGTGCTGAATGCGTGGACAGCACGGATACTCTTGGGAAAAGTGACATTTTCAAATAGAGCTGCATCTTCTTATATTTAGAGTTTGACAAAGTGTCATAGTTTCGATGGGCCGGCTTTGCATGCTGGCAGGCATCATTTGTTTCCTACTCATATGTTTTTGCATTATTCTAAAGGCCTACTGCAACACATAGCATGTTTTTGTTTTCCTTACAAAAAATTGATTAGTAATTGAGTTATAGTAAATAAAACAGTCCTGTAACAGCCTCCTTTTACAAAGTAAAACGTAAAAGAGAATGGTATCAACTAGAGCTGACCCCATTTAGTTGATTGTTTGGTTGATAGGCTGTTGGTCAACCAAGATTTATTTTAGTTGAGCAGTCGCAATTTATTACATTTTTCATGGTGCACAAGACACCGGTCTGATTCGCGTCTGTCTTATTGGACTAGTCAATTGCGAAGGCCACGGGGATGGCACAGTCGATCACGCTAAGACATGTGATACTGAAATTGTATATGGTTGTAGTATGTAAAAACTAATGGTGCAACACTAATCTAATATTATTTTTGCGCTTTTTCCAGCGTTGGATATTGTTACTGTCTGCGGTTCTGAAACATCTTCAGTGTGCCATACAAGTGGCACCTTTCCCTATGTAGCTATGTGCGTAATAGCAAAATGAACCAGCATATTGGGATTGAGAACAATGCGGAGGAGGCAGCAGCAGCAGAGACAAGGAAACAGGCCTTGCATTAAGCCCTATTGGTACGGGATGTGTTTTTTCTGGGTTTCTAAAAAAATATATAGATGTTTAACCTTTTATTTAACTAGGAAAAGCCTTTTGAGACCCAGGTTGCGGTTCAAACTCACAGAAACCCCTCAGTTTGCAAGAGTACAATTCTGTTCACTTCGGGGCCTCCCCATAATTCAATTTGCGACAATTCTACATCCGCTAAAATCAGCCAAATTAAAACCTAAACGTCAACATACAAGTGTACGTAAAAATGAATTTAAATAAGTTAGAAATTGTGCTACTAATGCACGATGGCACAAACACGTCTCGTAAAAGTAATGATGTTTTTGTTTGGTTATCTTTTGGAAATTGTAGAAATAAAAAAAAATGTCCTTCAGAAGTCCCAGCTAGGCAGGCTAACGTCAATTAGATAATTAATTCACTAGCTATCATACTGTAGGCGTATATTAATAGTTATTTATATAATGTAAGTAGACATGCAATCAATATGGATTGTGTTTGGAAATTGCTCCCAAGGATGAACCAGATTTGTGGAGGTCTACAATGTTTTTTTCTGAGGTCTTGGCTGATTTCTTTAGATTTTCCCATGATGTCAAGCAGAGGCACTGAGGTTGAAGGTAGGCCTTGAAATACAGCCACACCTCCAATTGACTCAAATTAAGTAAATTAGCCTATCAGAAGCTTCTAAAGCCATGACATCATTTTCTGCAATTTTCCAAGCTGTTTAAAGGCACAGTCAACTTTGTGTATGTCAACTTCTGAGCCACTGGAATTGTGATACAGTGAAATAATCTGTCTGTAAACAATTGTTGGAAAAGTTACTTGTGTCATCTACAAAGCCGATGTCCTAACTGACATGCCAAAACTAGTTTTTTTAACAAGAATTTTGAGGATTGGTTGAAAAACTAGTTTTAATGACTCCAATCTAAGTGTATGTAAACTTCAGACTTCAACTGTAGGTATTCCTCTTGTCCAGATGGGTTAGGGTAGTTTTCAGTATGATTGCGATTGCATCATCTGTGGACCTATTGGGGCGGTAAGCAAATTGGAGTGGGTCTAGGGTCTCAAAGCACTTCCTGATGAGTGCCACAGGGCGATAGTCGTTTAGCTCAGTTACCTTAGCTTTCTTGGGAACAGGAACTATGGTGGGAACAGCAGACTGGGATAAGGATTGATTGAATATGTCCCAACAGTGTTGGGGCGGCAGGTAGCCTAGTGGTTAGAGCATTGGGCCAGTAACCGAAAGGTTGCTGGATCGAATCCCTGAGCTGACAAGGTAAAAATATGTTGTTCTGCCCCTGAGCAAGGCAGTTAACCCACTGTTCCCCAGGCACTGAAGACTTGGATGTCGATTATGGCAGACCCCCGCACCGCTCTGATTCAGAGGGTTTGGGTTAAATGCGGAAGACACATTTCGGTTGAATGCATTGTTGTACAACTGACTAGGTATCCCCCTTTCCTACTCTGTCTCTCTCGCTTGCTCTCTACCGCAGCTGCTGTCTCATCTCTGAATGCTCGGCTATGAAAAGCCAACTGACATTTACTCCTGAGGTGCAAAGATCGACCACCTGTTTTCCCTTCTACAACTACTATTATTTGAGCATGCTGGTCATCTATGAACGTTTGAACATCTTGAAGAACGATCTGGCCTTAATGGCCATGTACTATCATAATCTACCTCCGGCACAGCCAGAAGAGGACTGGCCGCCCCTCAGCGCCTGGTTTCTCTCTAGGTTTCTTCCTAGGTTCTTGCCTTTTCTAGGGAGTTTGGTAATGTAATAATGGTCTGGGCTACCAGCCCCAGACCATTATTCCCCCACCAAACTTTACAGTGGGCACTATGCATTGGGGCTGGTAGCGTTCTCCTGGCATCCGCCAAACCCAGATTCATCCATCGGACTGCCAGATGGTGAAGCGTGATTCTACACTCCAGTGAATGCATTTCCACTGCTCCAGACTCCAATAGCGGCAAGCTTTACACCACTCCAGCCAACGCTTGGCATTGCGCATGGAGATCTGAGCCTTGAGTGCGGCTGCTCGGCCATGAAAACCCATTTGATGAAGCTCCCGATGAACAGTTCTTGTGAAAAGAAAATGTATGTACGTATATATATGTGTATATGTATGAATGTTTATATATTTATATATATATATGAATATATGTGTGTATGTATATAGATATATATTACCGTTCAAAAGTTTGTTGTCACTTAGAAATGTCCTTGTTTTTGAAAGAAAATGATTTTTTTTGTCCATTTAAAATAATATCAAATTGATCAGAAATACAATGTAGACATTAATGTTGTAAATTACTATTGTAGCTGGAAATGGCAGATTTTTAAAGGAATATCTACATTTATCAGCAACCATCACTCCTCTGTTCCAATGGCACATTGTGTTAGCTAATCCAAGTTTATAATTTTAAAAGGCTAATTGATCATTAGAAAAGCCTTTGCAATTATGTTAGCACAGCTGAAAACTGTTGTCCTGATTAAAGAAGCAATACATCTGGCCTTCTTTAGAGTAGTTGAGTATCTGGAGCATCAGTATTTCTGGGTTCGATTACAGGCTCAAAAATAGCCAGAAACAAAGTACTTTCTTCTGAGACCTGTCAGTCTATCCTTGTTCTGAGAAATGAAGGCTATTACATGCAAGAAATTGCCAAGAAGCTGAAGATCTCGTACAACAGAACAGAGTAAACTGGCTCTAACCAGAATAGAAAGAGGAGTGGGAGGCCCCGGTGCACAACTGAGCAAGAGGGCAACAGTTGAAGTTGGAAGTTTACATACACTTAGGTTGGAGTCATTAACACATTGAACACAGTATATTCCGTCTTAAATTTGATCGATTATTTACGTTTTAGGGTATCTAACGTTGGATTAGGAAAGTTGTTTGGAAAACGTTTACAGGTAACTTATTAGATACTTTGTAGTCATGTTGGGCGAGTTGGAACCGGTGTATTTCTGAATCAAACGGGCAACATTTTGGGGATATAAAGAAGGCATTTATTGAACAAAAGGACCATTTGTGATGTTTCTGGGACATTTTGGAGTGCCAACAGAAGAAGATCTTCAAAGGTAAGGAATTAATTGTATCTTCATTTCTGACTTTTGTGTCGCACCTGCCTGGTTGAAATATGTTTTTCATGTGTTGGTATGCGGGGCGCTGTCCTCAGATAATCGCATGGTTTGCTTTTGCCGTAAATCATTTTTGAAATCTGACACGGCGGCTGGATTTACAACAACCAACTTGTTGCTTTATTTTGATGTATTGCACTTGTGATTTTATGAAAGTTAAATATTTTTAGTAATTTAATTTGAATTTGGAGCTCTGCAATTTCACCGGATGTTGTCAAGGTGGGTTGAGAACATTTGAGTCATTTGGAGGTGTACCTGTGGATGTATTTCAAGGCCTACCTTCAAACTCAGTGCCTCTTTGCTTGACATCATGGGAAAATCAAATGAAATCGGCCAAGACCTCAGAAAAAAACATTGTAGACCTCCACAAGTCTAGTTCATCCTTGGGAGCAATTTCCAAACGCCTGAAGGTATCAAGTTCATCTGTACAAACAGTAGTACACAAGTATAAACACAATGGGACCACACAGCCGTCATCCCGCGTTCTGTCTCCTAGAGATCAATGTACTTTGGTGCGAAAAGTGCAAGTCAATCCCAGAACAACAGCAATGGACCTTGTGAAGATGCTGGAGGAAACAGGTACAAAAGTATCAATATCCACAGTAAAACGAGTCCTATATCGACATAAACTGAAAGGCCGTTCAGCAAGGAAGAAGCCACTGCTCCAAAACCGCCATAAAATAGCCAGACTACGGTTTGCAACGGCACATGGAGGCAAAGATCGACAAAGATGTCCTCTGGCCTGATGAAAAAAAAATAGAACTCTTTGGCTATAATGACCATCGTTATGTTTGGAGGAAAAAGAGGGATGCTTGCAAGCCGAAGAACACCATCCCAACCGTGAAGCACGTGGGTGGCAGCACCATGTTGTGGGGGTGCTTTGCTGCAGGAGGGACTAGTGCCCGTCACAAAATAGATGGCAACATGAGGGAGGAAAATTATGTGCATATATTGAAGCAACATCTCAAGACAGCAGTCAGGAAGTTAAAGCTTGGTCACAGATGGGTCTTCCAAATGGACAATGACCACAAGCATACTTCCAAAGTTGTGGCAAAATGGCTTTAGGACAACAAAGTCAAGGTATTGGAGTGGCTTTCACAAAGCCCTGACCTCAATCCTATAGAAAATGTGTGGGCAGAACTGAAAAAGTGTGTGCGAGCAAGGAGACCTACAAACCTGACTCAGTTACACCCGCTCTGTCAGGAGGAATGGTCCAAAATTCACCCAACTTATTGTGGTAAGCTTGTGGAAGGCTACCTTAAACGTTTGACCCAAGTTAAACAATGTAAAGGCAATTCTAAAAAATACTAATTGAGTGTATGTAAACTTCTGACCCACTGGGAATGTGATGAAAGAAATAAAAGCTGTTATAAATCATTCTCTCCTATTTTTTTGACATTTCACATTCTTAACATAAAGTGGTGATCCTAACTGACATATGACAGGAAATTTGTATTATAATTAAATGTCAGGAGTTGTGAAAAACTGAGTTTAAATATATTTGGCTAAGGTGTATGTAACCTTCCAACTGTATCTAACAACTATTTTAATTTAAGTTGACTATCTCTTTTTTCTTTCTCTCCACCTCCCTCTCTGCCTCTCTGCATCTCTCTCTCTTCATCTTCCCCTCCTCCAGACCACATCCCAGAAGATCTATGTGACCCCTTCTACACGGACCAGTATGAGCAGGAGCACATCAAGCCGCCCGTCATCAGACTGCTGCTGTCCGGGGAGCTGTACTGCCGTGTCTGCGGCCTCATCCTGAAGGGCGAGCAGGCCTCAGCGCTCCAGTCCCACCTGTCCGTCATCCAGGCCCTCTCCCGGAAAGGCATCTACGTCCTGGAGAGCGACAACAACCCAGTCTCTGACGGTGACCTGGACTGTAGCCCCATCAAGATGGTGAGTAGAACGTACTGGGCTTGGATAGAGAGTTGTAGTTGGATATTATGGGTTTGAGGTTTAGGACTGGGAAAGCATGTCTGCATCCATATTTGGGTCTGGCTTTTGAAGTTGTTTCATTTATCTCCCCCACAGTTTTATTGATACAAATGAAGTAACCCTAATAAAATGTTTGTATACCAGATAGGAGATAGGAAATATCAAGCACTCTGTTTTGTTCTGCACTATTTTAATGCAGCAGCAATGCATGGTGGTGTTTACAACAGTAAATGTGGTGCTACAGTGACAGTATTGTAAATCCTGTCAGCAGTAGGGGAACGATTGGGAAAGGAAGGCCGTCTATTTGCCTTGACCCTGCTTCTGGCCAAATTAGCAGCACAGTCACCAGCACTGTGTGTGTTACTAAGAATTGTAACACATCTTGTACATGTGTTTTTGTTTTACTATACTGTAGGGGTGTAACCCGGGTTTGGTACGTATTGCGTTTTTTGAGTCATGTTTCGGGTACATCGGGAAAATTAATTGCCAAAAGTTACCTCTTTTAAGGATTTTATCTTTTGGTACCATCTTAGAAATGCAAGAGAGGGGCCATAATGTATTATTCCAGCCCAGGCGTAATTTAGATATGGACACTAGATGGCAGCAGTGTATGTACAATGGTTTTTTTGACTGATCCAATGAACCATTGCATTTATGTTCAAAATCCAAAGTGTTGGTATTCCTGATTCCATATATGATCATGTGTGTGTGTGTGTGTGTGTGTGTATAAAAATAGTGAATACATCAAAAAATGAAATAACACGTGGTATCATGTAATAACAAAAAAATATATATTTTATGTTCGAGGTCCTTCTGTAGCTCAGTTGGTAGAGCATGGCGCTTGTAGCGCCAGGGTAGTGGGTTCGATTCCCGGGACCACCCATACGTAGAATGTATGCACACATGACTGTAAGTCGCTTTGGATAAAAGCGTCCGCTAAATGGCATATATATGTTTGAGATTCTTCAACATAGCCACCCTTTGCCTTGATGACAGCTTTGCACACACTTGGTATTCTCTCAACCAGTTTCACCTGGAATGCTTTTCCAACCGTCTTGAAGGAGTTCCCACATATGCTGAGCACTTGTTGGCTGCTTTTCCTTCGATCTGCGGTCCAACTCATTCCAAACCATCTCAATTGGGTTGAGGTCAGGGGATTGTGGAGGCCAGGTCATCTGATCAGCACTCCATCACTCTCCTTGGTCAAATAGCCCGGAGGTGTGTTGGGTCATTGTCCTGTTGAAAAACAAATGATAGTCCCAATATGTGCAAACCAGGGGGGATGGTGTATCACTGCAGAATGCTGTGGTAGCCATGCTGGTTAAGTGTGCCTTGAATTCTAAATAAATCACAGACAGTGTCACCAGCAAAGCATCCCACACCATCACACCATCTCCTCAATGCATCACAGTGGGAACCACACATGCTTGGCGGTTGGAACCCGAAATCTCAAAGGACATATTTCCACCGGTTTAACGTCCATTGCTCGTGTTTCTTGGCCCAAGCAAGTCTCTTCTTATTATTGTTGTCCTTCAGTAGTGGTGTCTTTGCTACAATTCGACCATGAAAGCCGTGTGTCTGTTACTTGAATTCTGTGAAGTATTTATTTGGGCAGTTGGTAACTCTAATGAACTTATCCTCTGCAGCAGAGGTAACTCTGGGTCTTCCTTTCCTGTGGCGGTCCTCATGAGAGCCAGTTTCATCATAGTGCTTGATGGTTTTTGCGACTGCACTTGAAGAAACTTTCAAAGTTCTTGAAATTTCCCGGATTGACTGACCTTCATGTTTAAGGTAATGATGGACTGTCATTTCCCTTTGCTTATTTGAGCTGTTTTTGCCATAATATGGACTTGGTCTTTTACCAAATAGGGCTATCTTCTATATACCACCCCTACCTTGTCACAACACAACTGATTGGTTCAAACGCATTAAGAAGGAAAGAAATTCCACAAATTAACCTTTAACAAGGCACACCTGTTAATTGAAATGCATTTCCGGTGTGTCATGTATTTCTAGGAGTGGTGGGTGTAGAGTCAGGCGCAGAGAGCAAACTTCCAAAGAAATGTGTTTATTGCGCATAGTCCAGCCAAACAAAAAGGCAATGCCCATAGAACACGTATGTCTCCAAAACAGGGAAAGAACATAATACACAGGCGAAAAAAAACAACAGCACCACTGACAGTAAGGATAAGCCCGCACAACAGCAAGCGGGCACTAGAAGTTTAAATAGACAACATAATGAACCAAAATGAGCAAAAGGTGAAAACAAAACAAACAAAGGAAAAATTGATCGATGGCAGCTAGTAGACCGGTGACGGAGACCGCCAAGCACCTCCCGAACAGGGAGAGGAGCCACCTTTGGTGGAAGTCGTGGCAAGGTGACCACCTCATGAAACTGGTTGAGAGAATGCCAAGAATGTACAAAGCTGTCAGCAAGGCAAAGAGTGGCTACTTTTAAGAATCTAAAATGTATTTTGATTTGTTTAACACTTTTTGGTTTACTACATGAAACCATATGTATTATTTCATAGTTCTGATGTCTTCACTATTATCCTACAATGTAGAAAATAGTAAAAATAAAGAAAAACCCTTGAATGAGTAGGTGTGTCCAGATTTGTTAGGTAATGTAATATACTGTATTTTAGTCAATGCCACTTCGACATTGCTCGTCCTAATTTTATATTTCTTCATTCCATTCGATTTGTGTTTATTGTTGTGAATTTTTAGATCCTAGCTCCAACAGTGCAGTAGTAACACAAGCATTTTGCTACACCCGCAATACCATCTGTGACCAACAACATTTGATTGTGTGATTAATAAGATGCATAATGAATATACACACAGGCGAGTCAATTTAAGTACACCAAATTGTGCAAATTAAACCATAGACCGATAAGCATGACCGGTCTAATGTATTTACATCATCTGGTATTTCTATCAATAAATAGGCAAAAAAAAGCATTATTTAACAATGGGATGTTTTTACTTACTTCCTGACATTTTTATTGGCTTTTCTATAAAGAGAAATCAAGCCAAAAGCCGGCTATTAACAGCTAACGGAAACCCTGCCCCGGTGATGTGTTGGGCTGACTGCACCACCCTCTGGAGAGCCCTGCGATTGTGCACGGTGCAATTGGCCTTGCCAGGCGGTGTGAATGTCTTTGGGGCAAGCCGAATTTCTTCAGCCTCCTGATGTTGCGCCGTCTTCATCACATCTGTGAGGATGGACCATTTCAAGTTGTCTGTGATGTGCACGCTGAGGAAATGGAAGCTTATTTTTGTTTTATCTTCCTGTTAAACTAAGGGCTGATGTAATCTTTGGTGTACGCATGAATTGTCTGAGAAATTACAGGAAATAAATGTAGCTTGGGCAAAGGCCCGACGGACTGATTCTATGTCTGATTGGCAGTCCTTCAGACATTTGGGAAATAGATGCCTATCCCTGGTTAAAAAAGTTAGATCAACATATTTCTTGAATTGTGTATCAGAGTTGTTGTAATCCAGACAATTTCTGAAATGTGGTCAAATCTTTCAAACTAAACCACCCCCTTGTTGCCCCGGCAGGTTTTGACAGTCTCTGGTCCCATTTTAGACTAAATGGAGATTTGAGATGCTTTTAATAACCATTTTGCTTCATCTGGCCACCTGTTTAGAAGGATCATCTCTGAAAATTGAAACATCCTTTAGTCACATCAGAACAGATTGTAGAGAATGATGCATTAACAGACTGACATACTTTATTTTCATTTCAACCCTTTGATGTCTATGATGTACTAAGTACTTTGCTAAGGATTGATGTTAAAAAACAACAGCATAGGGACTTATTCAGTTGATCTCTTCTTACTGCAGCTCTGCCCCACTTATTGCAGAACCAATTGTTTCTGGTGTTATCCCTATGATCTGGCAAGCAGCCAATGTAAGGAGATCTTTATGATTTAGATAACTACAGTTCAATTTCCAAATGATCTTGCCTTTCCAAAGTTTTAGAATCCATTAACAACTTTCAGCTAAATACTTTAACTTCTCACTCTATTTTTAATGTGCACCAATCTAGTTTTAGATCTGGACATGGCACAGCTTCAGCTGCTTCGCTTATTTTAGGTGTGTTAAATTGCTTGAATCCTAAAAATAATTGTGCTGCCTTATTTATAGACCTTTCCAAGGCCTTTAATACCATTTACTGTATCATCACATTCTTATTCAACGGTTAACTGAAATAGGCCTGGATCAGGCTTCTTGCAAGTAGTTTGACAATTGTCAGACAGAAATCAATGAGCGATCTCTGGTGTTTCCTGGATATTACAAAAGGTGTACCGCAGGGGTCGGTACTGAGACCAGTTCTCTTTAATATTTATATAAATAATATTGGTCTATTTGTTAAAACTTGTAATATTCATCTGTATGCAGATGAGACTTGTGTATGCCGTTGCCCCAACGTTTGACCAGGATATGTTAGAGCTGCAATCTGACATTTTTAACTGGTTGTTTTGCCCTGGTTGTTTTAAAAATTGTACTTAATGCAGGTAAGACTAAATGCAGGTTTAAAAACTCTAATTGCCTAATTTCATTGCTAATGTATAAAATAATGCACTACCAAACCCATTCACAGGATTGGTTAACTCTTGAGGTCCTCTGGTGAATCCTCCTTTAATTTTAATGCCCCGCATTGTTGGAAAAACCTACAAAATTCTTTGCGTCTTGATTCCCTGGTGCCGCTAGGGCAGTTTAGGACTCTGGCGTTGAATGAATTAATTACAGTTATTTCGATAGTGTTTTATTTGTTGAAATTGTGATGTTGAGGTTTTCTTGTGGTTATTTGTTCTTCCTGTTGTGAGAATTTTTGTACTCAAGGTACCATTTGGAATGAGACCTTGGTCTCAATTGGGCAACATTGAATAAATACGTAAGTTCATACATTTTCACCACCCTCTCCACTACGGATTGGGGGGTGCTCTCTCTGTTGTCTCCTGAAGTCCACGATCAGCTCCTTCGTTTGGTTGACATAGAGGGAGGAGGTATCTTTTTTAGTATGTTTTTTTCTGCCAGACAATTCTCTCAAGATTCTATTTGATCTTTGGCAAACCTGTGACCGAAACATTTATTGCCACTCGTGGCAAACAGTTTACCAGGAGCCGTTTCTGGTAGTGATGCACCGATATGACATTTTTGGCCGATACTGATATCCTATATTTTCCTTGCCAAAAAATAAAACCGATATTTTAAATTTTAGTGGCCTTTTAAGCATTCTAGTGCATTTAGATAGGTAACACACACACACATGGACGCAGCAGTCTAAGGCACTGCATCTCAGTGCAAGAGGCATAACAAAAGTCCCTGGTTCGAATCTAGGCTGTATCACATCCGGCCGTGTTTGGGAGTCCCATAGGGCAGCGCACAATTGGCCCAGCGTCGTCCGGGCCATCATTGTCAATAAGAATTTGTTCTTAACTGACTTGCCTAGTTAAATAAAGGTTACACACACACACACACACACACACACACACACACACACACACACACACACACACACACACACACACACACACACACACACACACACACACACACACACACACACACACACACACACACACACACACACACACACACACACACACACACACACACACACACACACACACACAAACCAAAAAGGTATTTTGTTGGCATTTATGTGTATGTCCCCTTTACCAATAAAACATAATCAAAACCTATTTATTTCACTTACTTGCTGTGCTGTTTCGTTGTTCATCTGTTCAGTCGTTTCATTCTCAACCAGGATTTCTATGGAACGCCATTTGGGTCTTTGCATGTCAAATAAGCTTGTTGACCAATCAGGACCTGAGTATGACTGCACGTCACATAATAATTGAACACATTCACGTTCATTAATTGTTTACCTAGTTATTACACATCGATTACACTCACTCGTATTTCATATGTCAGAACAATTTATCGGTACGTATTCTATGTTGCTGGTAAAGTTGTCTCGCACACCTACAGTGCTGGTCATAAAACAAAGCTCGCTAGCTCATAGATGCACACAATGTTTTTCCCCCAAAACATAGCAAAACGACAATCTGTTTCAGTAGCTATAGCTAGCTAACTAACTATATAGCTAGGTGTCATCTAAAATAACCCTAATTTATAAGGACAGTTCTTATTTGATTAATGGTGGTTGGACCCATCTATGTGAAGCTAGCCACAATAAGGATTAGCCACAATAGTGGACTTTGTGGTTAGCCTTCAAAATAAAAGGCATAATTCTACTATTTGTATTCATTTACATCACTGTCAATTAAATACTTTTATTTTGAAAGCAAACTGCAAATTCCACTATTGTGCCTAATCCTTATTGTGGCCAGCTTCACAACACATAACCCGGTCTGGTCGAGCCTCACTTGCCAGCTGCTTATAACGTTAGCTTTGGGCAACAGGGATAAGTAGCTGGCTAGCTATTTATTTTACTAAGTTCAATTTCCATTGGCAAACAACAAATGGCAACCTAGCTAATACTTAGTCACAAGGATTCCCAAATCCTTGCTAAGAATAATAAAAATGACTGCAGTTTCTAATGGTCATTGTTTTCAGATTGGTGGTATTGGTGCTAGCTAGGTACCAAGCTAAAGCTATTTACCCCAGAAGTTGCGGTCGAACAAATGATGCTTTATGACCAACGCGGTATTGTAAACACATTTGTGTCCGGGGTTTGCTTGTTTGCAAACAGTTTTGTACAGCTTTGACAGTGCTCCTGTATCTTTTTTGACTCGCAAAGACTCAAACTGCATTCCATGATATGTATGCCGTGAAGCTAATAGCAGAGACGCTATTACTTTGTAACTCCGATAGGGCAACATCTGAAAAATAGCGCACTTGGTAGTGTGGTACCGGTGCTCGATCAGTCAGCGAAAGTCAACATCACCCACGACAGAGAAAGGTTGATTGTCAGGGGCAATGCATTCCATTATCTTGGCTTTAATGGTTTTCGCCTTTGAGTTGTCTCGCTGATATTTTCTTACTCTTTCAAATGACTGTTCGACTTGTTGACTTCTCGATCCACACAACAGACATTGTGTGGGATAGGTTATGAATGCTTTGTTGCATCGTGTAGCGCAACATTTTACGTGGCGTCATTACATCATGTACCTGATTATATAGGTATGCACGGTAGCTTTGACATCGGTGTTAAACTAGACATTCCGATATGTTCACCGATATATCGAAGCTTGTTAGCTTCGGGGATGGTAGTCTTCAGACGTCTGGACAGAAGGCGTTGTGCTGGGCTGCTGTCCATGTTTTCGGTGGGTGTGTTCCTCCACTGTAAGATCGCTTTCCATGGTTCGTTGCTGTCGCGCAAGGCCCTGCTTAACAGGTTTTTTGCAATCTTGACAGCTGATTCTGCCTTGCCATTTGCTTTTGGGTGTCTTGGAGAGGAGGTCACGTGGTCAAACTCCCATTCTGAGGCGAAACGCTTGAACTGTGCAGTGAATTGTGGGCCATTGTTCGTGATTACCTTGTTAGGCTGACCTTGCCTTGCAAACTGCGCCTTGCAGCGCTTTATGACCGTCTCTGCAGACAAGTCAGGGAGCAGTTCAGTTTCCCAAAAGTCAGAGTAGTGATCAACGATGAGAAGATAGTCCTTTTGTCTGTGGCTGAATAAGTCCATGCTGACGATTTGCCAGGCCCTTTTGGGCAGTTCGTGTGACATCATGGTTTCCTTTTGCTGTTCATGAGTGTACTCGTTACATGTGGTACAGTTGCTGACAAAGTCTTTAATTTTGGCTTGCATGTTTGACCAGTATAATGTTTCACGAGCCTGGCGGTAGCATGCGTCACCTCCAACGTGACTGGAGTGTATGCGGGTAAGCATCTCTGGACGTAGTGATTTGGGAATAATGACCTTCTGACCTCTGAACAAGACGCCATTTTGCACGCTGATCTCATCTCGAAAGGTCCAGTATTCTCTCACTGTGAAAGGTGTCTCCTCTTTCAGGTATGGCCAACCTGCGAGAGCCATGGACTTCAGTGACTGTAGGTGTTCGTCCTTGTCAGTGTGTTGCCTTATCTGGGCTAGGCGGTGATCTGTTACGTTTAAGTAGTCTGTCTGATTGATCTGTTGAACATCTTGTTGTTCCTGCTGTAGCGAACAGATGACCAGCCGCTGATAGACAGTGCCTCTGCCTGTACATTGTGTTGTTGCCCTGCTCAGTGTGTCGCTGATGTACATCTCTGGTCCTGGCTTGTAAATGACCTTCAGGCTGTAGTTTTGCAGAGTCAGGAGCATGCTTTGAAGCCTCTTGGGCGCGTTGAGGAGAGGTTTACTGAATATGGCAATGAGTGGTTTGTGGTCAGTTTCAGTGGTGACGAGCTCTCGCCCATATAAGTAGTGATGGAATCGCTGGCAGGAGATGACGATGCTGAGGCACTCTTTCTCAATTTGTGCATAGTTTTGTTCGGTGGGGGTGAGCCCTCTCGAGGCAAACGCAACGGGCTGGCCTTCCTGCATAAGGCAGCATCCAAGTCCCCTTTGGCTGGAGTCGCTCTGGATTGTGACAGGCTTCATGATGACGTAGTAGCGCAACAATGGCATGGATGAAGCCAGAGATTTCATCTCCTGCACTGCGGCCTCGTGCTTGGGTAAACAGTGCCATGGTGTGTCTTTGTCCAGCAACCGGCGCAGAGGCTCACAGACTGCTGATAGGTGTGGCATGAACTTTGCAAGATAGTTTGCAAAGCCGATGATACTCTGTACTCCTTTTGCATCAGACGGGTTTGGCATGTCGAGGATCGCTCTGACCTTGTCTGGGTCCGGCTTCAGGCCTTTTGCCGAGAGAATGTGGCCATGGAAGTGGGCGTCTTTCACCTTGAACTGCAGCTTCTTCAGGCCAAGGCGAAGCTTAACTGATCGGCAGCGCTCCATCAGTGCCAGGAGCTTCACATCGTGGTCGCGTTCTGCTTCTTCGTCTGTGTCACCACAGCCTACGATCAGGACATCATCGGCGATGGGTTCAATGCCCTTGAGCCCAGCCAGTAACTCGTGCTGCTTGCGTTGGTATATCTCAGGCGCCACTGAGACACCAAACGGGAGCTTGAGCCAGCGTTTCCGACCCCAGGGGGTCCAGAAGGTAGTCATGAAGCTGCTTTCTTTGTCCAGCTTGCATTGAAGGAATGCATCTCGGGCATCCACCAAGGTGAAAGTCCTGGCCTTGGGA
Source organism: Oncorhynchus gorbuscha (assembly GCF_021184085.1). Taxonomy (NCBI): domain Eukaryota; kingdom Metazoa; phylum Chordata; class Actinopteri; order Salmoniformes; family Salmonidae; genus Oncorhynchus; species Oncorhynchus gorbuscha. Next base: position 42,474,913 of record NC_060183.1, on the reverse strand, counting down.
AGCTTATAGAGGACATCCTCTAGTGTCGACATGATGTAGTGGGATCGTTTCAGTGCTTGGTTTAGATGCTATGGGTCGATGCAGACCCTCAGCTTCTCTGTTTTTTTCACTATGACCATATTGCTGATCCAGTCTTGTCCAGCTGGGCCTTCACAGCCACTTTCATTGCAATGGGCACATTGCGAGGAGCACACTGGACTGGAGTGATGCTCTCATCCACTTCAAAGTGTACCTCCCTAGGCACAGATTCAACGGGCATGTTGAATACATCGTCATATCTGCTGAGTAGTTGTTCTTTGGACAGGGGTCCATGCTGGACATGATCCACAATGTGCAGGTCATTTGGTACAGTGAACTGCATCAGTTCCAGGCGTTTGCATGTAGAGCCTGAAAGGAGAGGATGTTGACTGGTTTTTACAATCTCAAACTCCAGCTTGTGTTTGCGTCCCCGAATAACACATTCGGTCTCAAAGGTGCCCATAGAGCTCATTAGCTCTCCTGAGTACAGCTCTAGTCTAGTATCGCTGGGCAATAGATATGTGTCAGGTGCCAGGTTGATTTTGTCTTTGTAGCTCATTACGTGTACCTTGCCCTCACTCACCCTTCTTTTGCTTTTGAGACACACTTTTGCAAAATGATTATTAGTTCCACAAGCTCTGCATGGTTTTCCGTAGGCAGGGCAGTGCTCTTTGCCACGTGTGTGTGTGTGTGTATTCCCACAGTATTTACATGCTAATGGGCTCTCTGTGTTCACCGTTCGTGGTGAATTGCTCTGCCTCGATTGGTTTAGTCTGAATGTCTGCCTAGCAACAGCGTGAACAGTATCAACGTCGGAGCGTGTGGTGTTGATTTCAATTGTTCTCATTCTCATGTCAGTGACTTCAGCAGTGGGGCACATTTCGATGGCAGTTACTAATGTTAAGCCTCTCTCTCAGTAGACGCCGGCGTGTATCCTCATTTGCAATTCCCAGTACTATTTTGTCACGAATCAATTAATCTTTCAATCCCCCGTATTCACAAGTGGCGGATTTCTCTCTCAAACGGGTTACAAAGTTGTGCACTGACTCACCCTCTTCCTGTTTGCAGCTTCCGAAAACAAATCGCTCGTAAATGACGTTTCTGGCGGGTTTGAAGTAATTCTCCAATGCATCCAATATAGCCTTTGCATCACACTGTTGTCGTGCTGTGAGGGTGAGATTGTGCCGGTAGATATGCCTGCATTCGCTGCCCATTAAACTTCTCTTACCTCGTTGGGTTTCTCATGTAGACCGGTTGCCAGCGCATAGTCCTCGAATTCATCCCTGAAGTTGTCCCCATACATTTAGCCTTGTTTGTGCATTGTACCTATATGCACTGCTCAGAAAAATGGAGGGAACACTAAAATAACACATCCTAGATCTGAATGAATGAGGTGAATGCACCAATTTGTAAGTCGCTCTGGATAAGAGCGTCTGCTAAATGACTTAAATGTAAATGTAATGTAAATGTAATGTAAATGTCCCAATTAGTATTCCAGTCTCCTGTGAGAACCATGGGATTTGGTGGCGGAATGTTCGCTGCCATAGCAATGGAATATGAGATTTCTTTGCCTTCAGTCATCGAAGTAGGTAGTGATGCTAGCTAGCCAGCTAACAACGAGGTGATCAGTGTTGTGAGTAGGAAACGGCGTGTGTTCGCATATGGAACGTAACTGCGCCTATACTGTACTTAGCTACAAAAGTAACAAACGTGTGTTTTCCAAGCCACTTCTGATACCATGTTTCAGTATGATATGTTGGATAAAGGAATAAAGACAGACACCAATGTCAGGTTCAATAGCCTTGTTTGTGCATTGTACAAATCCCTACACATGGAGTCCGGGGAACAGTCTGGCTAGTCGAATACCTATCAACTAGACTCCGCAACAGTAACTACCGTTAGCTAGCTAACTAATGATTTGCCTAAACACATTTTTTGGTGAACACGTTGCTGTCTTTTGGTACAATTATGCATATCAATAGCATAATAGCTAAGGCAGCTAGCTAGCAACAATATGAGTTGATTTGACATCAAAGCAAAAGGTAACTTTTGAAGATTGATATCCTTGACCTACCCGTGGTGTTGGGAGAGGCTGTATTGGGAGGAGGATGCATCAACACCCTGGAAATATGTTTGTGGTGCACTCACAACTGTTTTTGAGTGATAAATTAGTATAGTTTTCAAGATTGATAAGGTAAGTAAATGCATGTATTAATTCTCATAAATATAGCCCATACATTCATTCTTTGTTACAATTGGATCTTTCATTGCTTTAAACTGGGGCTACAGGTAGTCTAGTGGTTAGTGTGTGCCTCACTCACCCCTAGAGTGTGTCAAATCCCCGAGCTGACAAGGTAAAAATCTCTCGTTCTGCCCCTGAACAAGGCAATTAACAAGGCAGTTAACCCACTGTTCACCGATAGGCCGTCATTGTAAATAAGAATTTGTTCTTAACTGACTTGCCTAGTTAAATCAATAAAAACTAGTAGCTAGCTCATATTGATGTTGTTCCTTCTCTCTTTCTAGAAGCAATCAGTTACAAAAATAAAGGTTTAGGCCTTCAATCAAACTGAGAACAGAGAATTATGTGTTCACCAGACAGGTCAAGGCTTCTTTGTATGTAAGGCTTTGAGATGTAAATTACACAAAAACAACAAAAAAATGGGTTGTTTGAATGACCCAATTGCTGGGTTGAAGGCATTTGGTTGTTTTCTGTAAGTACAGCAAGGTTGGGTTGTTGGTGCTGGACTATGACTATTTGACCCAGCAAGTGGGTTAATTCTCCACCCACCAACATGTGAAGTACACCAGAATAATGTGACTGATAAGTGGAAAACGGCTAACATTATTTTGACAGACTAAGGTTGCTTTGGCTGACTGAAAACCGTGGAAACAGTAAGTAACAAATGTTGTAAATTATGAATTTGATGGTCATTCAGGTCAAATAGGTTGTCCTATTAGCTAGGTAGCTAGCTAATGTTAGCTTGTGCATTAGTTAGCTCACAACTGTTAGCTAGCTAGCCATTTCCTGTGCTAATATCGCTAGCTGTGGTAACGTTTGCAAGCTAGCGACCATGCAAGTATTCTAGTTTACTGAAGTGTTGTCGTGGAATATATATATATATTTTTTTATTTCACCTTTATTTAACCAGGTAGGCTAGTTGAGAACAGGTTCTCATTTGCAACTGCGACCTGTCCAAGATAAAGCATAGCAGTGTGAACAGACAACACAGAGTTACACATGGGGTAAACAATTAACAAGTCAATAACACAGAGAAAAAAAGAGGAGTCTATATACAATGTGTGCAAAAGGCATGAGGAGGTAGGCGAATAATTACAATATTGCAGATTAACAATGGAGTGATAAATGATCATGTACAGGTAGAGATATTGGTGTGCAGAAGAGCAGAAAAGTAAATAAATAAAAACTGTGGGGATGAGGTAGGTGAAAATGGGTGTGCTATTTACCAATAGATTATGTACAGCTGCAGCGATCGGTTAGCTGCTCAGCTAGCTGATGTTTGAAGTTGGTGAGGGAGATAAAAGTCTCCAACTTCAGCGATTTTTGCAATTCGTTCCAGTCACAGGCAGCAGAGTACTGGAACGAAAGGCGGCCGAATGAGGTGTTGGCTTTAGGGATGATCAATGAGATACACCTGCTGGAGCGCGTGCTACGGATGGGTGTTGCCATCGTGACCAGTGAGCTGAGATAAGGCGGAGCTTTGCCTAGCATGACCTTGTAGATGACCTGAAGCCAGTGGGTCTGGCGACGAATATGTAGCGAGGGCCAGCCGACTAGAGCATACAAGTCGCAGTGGTGGGTAGTATAAGGTGCTTTAGTGACAAAACGGATGGCACTGTGATAAACTGCATCCAGTTTGCTGAGTAGAGTGTTGGAAGCAATTTTGTAGATGACGTCGCCGAAGTCGAGGATCGGTAGGATAGTCAGTTTTACTAGGGTAAGCTTGGCAGCGTGAGTGAAGGAGGCTTTGTTGCGGAATAGAAAGCCGATTCTTGATTTGATTTTCGATTGGAGATGTTTGATATGGGTCTGGAAGGAGAGTTTGCAGTCTAGCCAGACACCTAGGTACTTATAGGTGTCCACATATTCAAGGTCGGAGCCATCCAGTGTGGTGATGCTAGTCGGGCATGCGGGTGCAGGCAGCGATCGGTTGAAAAGCATGCATTTGGTTTTACTAGCGTTTAAGAGCAGTTGGAGGCCACGGAAGGAGTGTTGTATGGTATTGAAGCTTGTTTGGAGGTTAGATAGCACAGTGTCCAATGACGGGCCGAAAGTGTATACAATGGTGTCGTCTGCGTAGAGGTGGATCAGGGAATCGCCCGCAGCAAGAGCAACATCATTGATATATGATGTTGACAAACGCTCCACACCGCGTGGCCGCTGCCACCCTAATCTGGTGGTCCCAGCGCGGACGACCCACGTGGAGTTCCAGGTCTCCGGTAGCCTCTGGAACTGCCGATCTGCGGCCAACAAGGCAGAGTTCATCTCAGCCTATGCCTCCCTCCAGTCCCTCGACTTCTTGGCACTGACAGAAACATGGATCACCACAGATAACACTGCTACTCCTACTGCTCTCTCTTCGTCCGCCCACGTGTTCTCGCACACCCCGAGAGCTTCTGGTCAGCGGGGTGGTGGCATCGGGATCCTTATCTCTCCCAAGTGGTCATTCTCTCTTTCTCCCCTTACCCATCTGTCTATCGCCTCCTTTGAATTTCATGCTGTCACAGTTACCAGCCCTTTCAAGCTTAACATCCTTATCATTTATCGCCCTCCAGGTCCCTCGGAGAGTTCATCAATGAGCTTGATGCATTGATAAGCTCCTTTCCTGAGGACGGCTCACCTCTCACAGTTCTGGGCGACTTTAACCTCCCCACGTCTACCTTTGACTCATTCCTCTCTGCCTCCTTCTTTCCACTCCTCTCCTCTTTTGACCTCACCCTCTCACCTTCCCCCTACTCACAAGGCAGGCAATACGCTCGACCTCATCTTTACTAGATGCTGTTCTTCCACTAACCTCATTGCAACTCCCCTCCAAGTCTCCGACCACTACCTTGTATCCTTTTCCCTCTCGCTCTCATCCAACACTTCCCACACTGCCCCTACTCGGATGGTATCGCGCCGTCCCAACCTTCGCTCTCTCTCCCCCGCTACTCTCTCCTCTTCCATCCTATCATCTCTTCCCTCTGCTCAAACCTTCTCCAACCTATCTCCTGATTCTGCCTCCTCAACGCTCCTCTCCTCCCTTTCTGCATCCTTTGACTCTCTATGTCCCCTATCTTCCAGGCCGGCTCGGTCCTCCCCTCCCGCTCCGTGGCTTGACGACTCATTGCGAGCTCACAGAACAGGGCTCCGGGCAGCCGAGCGGAAATGGAGGAAAACTCGCCTCCCTGCGGACCTGGCATCCTTTCGCTCCCTCCTCTCTACATTTTCCTCGTCTGTCTCTGCTGCTAAAACCACTTTCTACCACTCTAAATTTCAAGCATCTGCCTCTAACCCTAGGAAGCTCTTTGCCACCTTCTCCTCCCTCCTGAATCCTCCTCCCCCCCCCCCTCCTCCCTCTCTGCAGATGACTTCGTCAACCATTTTGAAAAGAAGGTCGACGACATCCGATCCTCGTTTGCTAAGTCAAACGACACTGCTGGTTCTGCTCACACTGCCCTACCCTGTGCTCTGACCTCTTTCTCCCCTCTCTCTCCAGATGAAATCTCGCGTCTTGTGACGGCCGGCCGCCCAACAACCTGCCCGCTCGACCCTATCCCCTCCTCTCTTCTCCAGACCATTTCCGGAGACCTTCTCCCTTACCTCACCTCGCTCATCAACTTATCCCTGACCGCTGGCTACGTCCCTTCCGTCTTCAAGAGAGCGAGAGTTGCACCCCTTCTGAAAAAACCTACACTCGATCCCTCCGATGTTAACAACTACAGACCAGTATCCCTTCTTTCTTTTCTCTCCAAAACTCTTGAACGTGCCGTCCTTGGTCAGCTCTCCCGCTATCTCTCTCAGAATGACCTTCTTGATCCAAATCAGTCAGGTTTCAAGACTAGTCATTCAACTGAGACTGCTCTTCTCTGTATCACGGAGGCGCTCCGCACCGCTAAAGCTAACTCTCTCTCCTCTGCTCTCATCCTTCTAGACCTATCGGCTGCCTTCGATACTGTGAACCATCAGATCCTCCTCTCCACCCTCTCCGAGTTGGGCATCTCTGGCGCGGCCCACGCTTGGATTGCGTCCTACCTGACAGGTCGCTCCTACCAGGTGGCGTGGCGAGAATCTGTCTCCTCACCACGCGCTCTCACCACTGGTGTCCCCCAGGGCTCTGTTCTAGGCCCTCTCCTATTCTCGCTATACACCAAGTCACTTGGCTCTGTCATAACCTCACATGGTCTCTCCTATCATTGCTATGCAGACGACACACAATTAATCTTCTCCTTTCCCCCTTCTGATGACCAGGTGGCGAATCGCATCTCTGCATGTCTGGCAGACATATCAGTGTGGATGACGGATCACCACCTCAAGCTGAACTTCGGCAAGACGGAGCTGCTCTTCCTCCCGGGGAAGGACTGCCCGTTCCATGATCTCGCCATCACGGTTGACAACTCCATTGTGTCCTCCTCCCAGAGCGCTAAGAACCTTGGTGTGATCCTGGACAACACCCTGTCGTTCTCAACTAACATCAAGACGGTGGCACGTTCCTGTAGGTTCATGCTCTACAACATCCGCAGAGTACGACCCTGCCTCACACAGGAAGCGGCGCAGGTCCTAATCCAGGCACTTGTCATCTCCCGTCTGGATTACTGCAACTCGCTGTTGGCTGGGCTCCCTGCCTGTGCCATTAAACCCCTACAACTCATCCAGAACGCCGCAGCCCGTCTAGTGTTCAACCTTCCCAAGTTCTCTCACGTCACCCCGCTCCTCCGCTCTCTCCACTGGCTTCCAGTTGAAGCTCGCATCCGCTACAAGACCATGGTGCTTGCCTACGGAGCTGTGAGGGGAACGGCACCTCAGTACCTCCAGGCTCTGATCAGGCCCTACACCCAAATAAGGGCACTGCGTTCATCCACCTCTGGCCTGCTCGTCTCCCTACCACTGAGGAAGTACAGTTCCCGCTCAGCCCAGTCAAAACTGTTCGCTGCTCTGGCTCCCCAATGGTGGAACAAACTCCCTCACGACGCCAGGACAGCGGAGTCAATCACCACCTTCCGGAGACATCTGAAACCCCACCTCTTTAAGGAATACTTAGGATAGGATAAAGTAATCCTTCTCACCCCCCCCCCTTAAAATATTTAGATGCACTATTGTAAAGTGGCTGTTCCACTGGATGTCATAAGGTGAATGCACCAATTTGTAAGTCGCTCTGGATAAGAGCGTCTGCTAAATGACTTAAATGTAAATGTATATATATACAGAGAAAAGAGTCGGCCCGAGAATTGAACCCTGTGGCACCCCCATAGAGACTGCCAGAGGACCGGACAACATGCCCTCCGATTTAACACACTGAACTCTGTCTGCAAAGTAATTGGTGAACCAGGCAAGGCAGTCATCCGAAAAACCGAGGCTACTGAGTCTGCCGATAAGAATATGGTGATTGACAGAGTCGAAAGCCTTGGCAAGGTCGATGAAGACGGCTGCACAGTACTGTCTTTTATCGATGGCGGTTATGATGTCGTTTAGTACCTTGAGTGTGGCTGAGGTGCACCCGCGACTGGCTCGGAAACCGGATTGCATAGCGGAGAAGGTACGGTGGGATTCGAGATGGTCAGTCACCTGTTTATTGACTTGGCTTTTGAAGACCTTAGATAGGCAGGGCAGGATGGATATAGGTCTGTAACAGTTTGGGTCCAGGGTGTCACCCCCTTTGAAGAGGGGGATGACTGCGGCAGCTTTCCAGTCCTAGTTTCAGAAATAGAGGGTCCAGATTGTCAAGCCCAGCTGATTTATACGGGTCCAGGTTTTGCAGCTCTTTCAGAACATCTGCTATCTGGATTTGGGTAAAGGAGAACCTGGAGAGGCTTGGGCGAGGAGCTGCGGGGGGGCCGGGGCTGTTGGCCGAGGTAGGAGTAGCCAGGCGGAAGGCATGGCCAGCCGTTGAGAAATGCTTGTTGAAGTTTTCGATAATCATGGATTTGTCGGTGGTGACCGTGTTCCCTAGCCTCAGTGCAGTGGGCAGCTGGGAGGAGGTGCTCTTGTTCTCCATGGACTTCACAGTGTCCCAGAACTTTTTGGAGTTGGAGCTACAGGATGCAAACTTCTGCCTGAAGAAGCTGGCCTTAGCTTTCCTGACTGACTGCGTGTATTGGTTCCTGACTTCCTGAACAGTTGCATATCGCGGGGACTGTTCGATGCTATTGCAGTCCGCCACAGGATGTTTTTGTGCTGGTCGAGGGCAGTCAGGTCTGGAGTGAACCAAGGGCTGTATCTGTTCTTAGTTCTGCATTTTTTGAACGGAGCATGCTTATCTAAAATGGTGAGGAAGTTACTCTTAAAGAATTACCAGGCATCCTCAACTGACGGGATGAGGTCAATGTCCTTCCAGGATACCCGGGCCAGGTCGATTAGAAAGGCCTGCTCACAGAAGTGTTTTAGGGAGCGTTTGACAGTGATGAGGGGTGGTCGTTTGACTGCGGCACCGTAGCGGATACAGGAAATGAGGCAGTGGTCGCTGAGATCCTGGTTGAAGACAGCGGAGGTGTATTTGGAGGGCCAGTTGGTCAGGATGACGTCTATGAGGGTGCCCTTGCTTACAGAGTTAGGGTTGTACCTGGTGGGTTCTTTGATGATTTGTGTGAGATTGAGGGCATCTAGCTTAGATTGTAGGACTGCCGGGGTGTTAAGCATATCCCAGTTTAGGTCACCTAGCAGAACAAACTCTGAAGCTAGATGGGGGGCAATCAATTCACAAATGGTGTCCAGGGCACAGCTGGGAGCTGAGGGGGGTCGGTAGCAGGCGGCAACAGTGAGAGACTTATTTCTGGAGAGAGTGATTTTCAGAATTAGTAGTTCGAACTGTTTGGGTATGGGTTAGGGTTAGGGTATGACATTACATTACTTTGCAGGCTATCTCTGCAGTAGACTGCAACTCCTCCCCCTTTAGCAGTTCTATCTTGACGGAAGATGTTATAGTTGGGTATGGAAATCTCTGAATTTTTGGTGGCCTTCCTGAGCCAGGATTCAGACACGGCAAGGACATCAGGGTTAGCAGAGTGTGCTAAAGCAGTGAGTAAAACAAACTTAGGGAGGAGACTTCTGATGTTGACATGCATGAAACCAAGGCTTTTTCGATCACAGAAGTCAACAAATGAGGGTGCCTGGGGACATGCAGGGCCTGGGTTTACCTCCACATCACCCGCGGAACAGAGAAGGAGTAGTATGAGGGTGCGGCTAAGGGCTATCAAAACTGGTCGCCTAGAGCGTTGGGGACAGAGAATTAGAGGAGCAGGTTTCTGGGCATGATAGAATATATTCAGGACATCATGCGCAGACAGGGGTATGGTGGGGTGCGGGTACGGCGGAGGTAAGCCCAGGCACTGGGTGATGATGAGAGATTTTATCTCTGGACATGCTGGTGGTAATGGGTGAGATCACCGCATATGTTGGAGGAGGGACAAAGGAGGTATCAGGGGTATGAGGAGTGGGGCTAGGGGCTCCATAGTGAACTAAAACAATGATAACTAACCTGAGCAACAGTATACAAGGCATATTGATATTTGGGAGAGACATACAGCGAGGCATACAGTAATCACAGGTGTTGAATTGGGAAAGCTAGCTAAAACAGTGGGTGAGACAACAGCTAATCGGCTAGCATAACAACAGCAGGTAAAATGGCATTGACTAGGCAACGGGGCCGACAGATAAAACAAACAAGCAGAATCGAGTACCGTGATTAATGGACAGTCCAGCGTGCATCAGCTATGTAGCCAAGTGATCAGAGTCCAGGGGCAGGGGGGCTGGCGAGTGTTATCCAGGTTAAGAAAACTAACAATGACTAAGTAGCTTGTAGCTAGCTAGCTGGTAGCTAAGTAGCTTGTAGCTAGCTAGCTGGTAGCTAAATAGCTTGTAGCTAGCTAGCTGGTAGCTAAATGGCTTGTAGCTAGCTGGTTAGCTTCTGGAGGTTCTTGGGTGTGTTCTGGGCTAAACAAGCTAAACAAGCTAGCAGTTAGCATGCCGAGTTAGCAAGCAAGGAGATAGCGAGGGCTAGAGAGTTAGCCTTTGGAGGACGTTGCGATGGGGTGAGTCTGTTTATTCCTCTTCATGCGGTGACATCGATAGACCGGTCGTAGTCAAGGTATTGTAGCCCAGGAGTATGCTAGGAGCTCTGGCCGGGCTAGCGTCAAGCTACGTGGGTGGAAACGCTAGCCAGGAGTAATCAACCAGGGTTGCTGTTTAGCTCGATAGCTAGTTGTGAAGATCCAGCTGAAGAATGTTCCGTTTGTGGTGGGAATCCAGGGGTAAAAAATAAATAGGTCCGTTATGCTCTGGTTAGCGTCACGTTGTTCGAACTGGTGAGAGCTTTCCGAGCTAAAGGTTAGCTGAAGACCGCTAGCATAGCTCGCTAGCTTCAGTTGAAGGGTTCCGATTTCGGTTTCGAAGTAAATATAACTACTTTAGGAAAAGTAGCTACATTGGCGGGTTGCAGAAGAGTATTTGGAAGCTTAGGTTTAGCAAAATGTTTTTAAAGATATGCGAAGAAAAAAATATCTAAAATATCTAAAACGAAAAAGAGACGATATTTACAGAGAGACGATACGACAGGACGAGTTACTGCTACGCCATCTTGGAATCAGACATATAACGAAATGTATGTTATTTGTCGACCTAGCTAGCTAAGTTATCATAGCTAGCTTTGACTTATTCTCCATCTGGGTTAATTTAACCAAGCTATTTGGTAGGCTTATCTCATGCTTGCATGGTGATTTTTGAGTTAGCTAGCGTTACTGTACTGGTTTTCAATTATTTCTGACAGGGGTAGCTTTAGTCAGACTTGTGGAGTTGAGAAGGATGGTTGCTAATTCAGTTAGCTAGCTAACATTAGAGTTTAGCTTAAATTTGATGTAGCCAAGTTTGTCTAGTTAGCTAGCTATGTTTCTAACATTTATTTATTTCTGTACTTAAATGCAGAGGACAAGGGCCAGTAACTGTTTGGTTGCTAGTTCGAATTCCAGAGCCAGCAAGGTGGAAAAACATGTTTAATGCATTCATTTGTGCAACTGATTAGGTACCCCCTTTCCCTTTTACCCTCTGTTTTGCTGGGGAGGTGATGGACCAGGAAATGCTCTTGCTTTTGGATGACTCGACTATAGCCTGAAGTTAGAGAAGAACATAAAAGCCTTACACTCAGTGAGTGTTCTGCAAACACCAACTTTTTTATCTTTTTTATACACTAGGAGAGGTCCTCGGGACACGCATATTAATACATTGGACTGTAGACACACCAAGCAACACACCAAGCAACACACCAAGCAACACACCAAGCTTGACCAGTAGTCGGGTCTTGCCAGATACATGTTGAAAGATTTGTGTTTTGAAAACTGATTGTTAAAAGGAATTTATAATTCATTGAATACTTTGTGCTCACAAGTCAAATGTGAGAGGGCAGCCTTTTTTATTTTCAATCAAATATAATTGTCCTGAATGCAAAAACAAGGCTTCAAAGCACCCACACAACATGATTGAAAGTAGATCCACTGTAGATTATGTTACATTGAAAATCACAGTAGCAGGGGGGTTTAGAAACCATCACACCTACTCCATACCAGTAGGTGGGATGGTGTTCTTCAGCTTGCTAGCCTCCCCCTTTTTCCTCCAAACATAACGATGGTCATTGGCCAAACAGTTCTATTTTTGTATCATCAGACCAGAGGACATTGCACCAAAAAGTACAATCTTTGTCCCCATGTGCAGTTGCAAACCGTAGTCTGGCTTTTTTATGGTGGTTTTGGAGAAGTGGCTTCTTCCTTGCTCAGCGACCTTTCAAGTTATGTCGATATAGGACTCGTTTTACTGTGGATATAGATACTTTTGTACCTGTTTGTTTGTACAGATGAACGTGGTACCTTCAGGCGTTTCGAAATTGCTCCCAAGGATGAACCAGACTTGTGTAGGTCTACAATTTTTTTTCTGAGGTCTTGGCTGATTTCTTTAGATTTTCCCATGATGTCAAGCAAAGAGACACTGAGTTTGAAGGTAGGCATTGAAATCCATCCACAGGTACACATCCACTTGACTCAAATGATGTCAATTAGCCTATCAGATGCTTCTAAAGCCATGACAACTGTCAATTGAGTGTATGTAAACTTCTGGCCCACTGGAATTGTGATAGTGAAGTATAAGTGAAATAATCTGTCTGTAAACAATTGTTGGAAAAATGACTTGTGTAATGCACAAAGCAAATGTCCTAACCTACTTGCCAAAACAATAGTTTGTTAAAACAACTCTTAATGACTCCCAACCTAAGTGTATGTAAAATTGGATGGAGGGTACGTACACTTGTGTTGTACAGCCATGTATTTGTAGGGTAATTGGGATGTATTGATCTGTAACAATGGCTAGGTAGTATCTATACTATAGTGGGACAACGTTATCAAATCCATATTGAGCCTCTAACCCCCCCCCCCCCAGCATGCCAAATCAACCAAGATCATTTTCACATTCTGAGGTGTAACGTCACTCACTCACAACACTTACAAAAGTAATGCCAGCTAGCTACGTATTTGTAGATTAAAAAAAATATACTGGTCAAGCAATTTGGTACACCTAGTTCTTTAAAAAAATTATGTATATGCATGTATTGTCTTGATTAAACTAGGCTATACCTGCTTGATCTGAATTGATTGTTGGTAACAATGACTAACTTAATTCTAACTAATCCCTCATCCCAGCATGGCCAGCATGCTATGACTGCAGCAGCAGAGACTTTTTTCTCAATGCTTTCCCGGTCAGTTGAAGAACCCAGACAGGGACAGAATCAGGGAATGGCTGCTAACCCAACCGTTCCAAACGAGATGGCCAGGTAGTGTAGCCAGCAGCTTAAAAAGTAGAGTTAGTACACAAACATATTTTCCATGTTCAACAATAGAAAACTTTTGACATATCTTTTTTTGTTGTTGTTGTTATGAGTCGAAACTCTGAAATGACCCCATCCACAGCTGAAGAGCTGGAGCTAATCCAGGCCGGACTAGGGAAGAAACTACGAGTCACTGCTTATTCAGTGGTCTCCAATTTAACCTCTGGAGCTCAGAAATGATGAAGATTACACTGAGAGACAGTGCCACTCTGTTGGACTGGAATTTTGTGCTGATGTACAATAACACTGTAGACGTCCTGTTGATTACCCAAGGTTATGTTATTTGTATGCAGCAAGGGATGGAATGTTTTATTACAATTCTTCAGTTGCTGCTGCAGTTGCTCATTTTTATATTTTGACACAAAGTTCTGTATTTGTGGATCTACTGTATTAGTGTTTACAGAATTGTGCTAACCACCATTCAATGAGCTCTGTGTCACTTTAGCATTGTTATGTCACTGCCTGCTTTTGACTTTCATGTTAAGACACTGGATGGCATGTACACTAACTGTAAAGGTGTGTACACTAACTGTAAAGGCTCGATAAATTATATGGGGGGAGAAAGTTACCTCAGGAGCCATATGACACCCATGGATTCTTGAACTCTTCTGTAACAGGATAGTGTTTTATAGATCACTGCATTATTAGAACATACGAACGATTAACCTCTGAACTTGGAACATGTTTTCTGTATGCCCAATGGTAGTGCCATGAACATGTTACAATTATTCACGGGATTATTTTGACACTGTTATACTACACAATGTTGATTCTTACACAGTATTTATCAGTTTTATATGTTCAAATGTTGGGTTTGTTTTTAGAGAGAACCTACCTCCTCCCACTGCCACCTGCCTTCTCCATTTTTTGGGTAATGCTGTAATCAATGGGGAATACAATGCATCAAGTTTTGTGCGCTACTACAAAATATTTGATTGCTAATTTTATTTTAAAGCCTGGTTTTCGCTTTCAGAAAAAAAATATTGAAAAGAATAAAAAATTGCTCTCGACAAAAATACACAAATGTACCTCCATACAAGTGGCTTAACAACATCTGGCCGGCAACCCAGGTTGCGGAGTACATGAAGGAGACCGCGGTCCAGAAGGCTCAGTGGACCAGACAGAACGGGGCCAAGACAGTCTGAGAGTATCTGTCTGCTGAATACTCCAGGCATGGTGGGTTGCATGTTTTACTAAAACATTAGACTTGAATTTGATTCTGATGAGACCCACTTGACTCACAGGGAGAGGTGTGACAACACACATTAGTTTGTTAATCTAATATTGGCAAATAAATTGTGCGACAGGGTTTGATTGGTTCTCTCAAATATTTTTTTGATATGAGACCTCTCATTGTTTGAATCTGAAAATCCAATCATTGTAATAGAAGTGGGCGGCGCTCTGTGGCTGTGGGTGTTTAAATGAGAAAGACACAGAGAGCCAACCAGTAAAAGCACAGTCCCCTTTATTAAAGACACATTGTGCCGACAACATCAGTCATTCCCACTTGGGCGGCAGGGTAGCCTAGTGGTTAGAGCGTTGGACTAGAAACCGGAAGGTTGCAAGTTCAAACCCCCGAGCTGACAAGGTACAAATCTGTCATTCTGCCCCTGGACAGGCAGTTAACCCACTGTTCCTAGGCCGTAGTGATTAATTGCAATTGAAAAGTAATTGTTTGTCTGGCTACAACAACACAATTTGAAGTGTTAGAAACAGCATTGGGTGTGGATACAGTGACAACATGTGGATCTGAGGAAGTGTAATGTCATTCATGTTTGTGGATATGTATGTAAATGTTAAGTTGTCTTGCTTTTGTCAATGTATGTTTTTGTTTGTCAACAAAACAAAGTAGAATAAAATATCACAAAAAAAGTAATTGTTTTTTTTACTACACATTGCTCAGGATTTAAATCCAGCTAGGGGTCTTTGTTTCGCCAACCTAGAGAGAACCAGGCCCAATATATTGTCTTGGAAGTGTAGGTATAGTGTGAAATGACCCTGCTGGTGTCCGTATGCTTCCCTGACGAAACAGTAAGGAAGAGTTTGTGCATATATTATGATGACAATTTGTGACATTTTTGTTTGTTTTGGACTTCGTTACGGGTTTTCGGTCACACCACATTTTGGGGGGAGGCAAGCCGAAGTCTATAGCTGGTCTAAGCCCTTTAGTCGGTGATGGGTCAACAGTAAAGATTCTTCAGTAAAGTCGTTGTCATTCAACGAGAGACGACTTGTTTTCATACACATTTTCTCATTTAGAAAAATATCTTAGTTATATGTAAAATTGCGCAACTAAGATCTTTTCAGCAAAAACATAAAAATTAAGTCAATAAATCTTTATCTTAGATCGATTCAGACTACTTTGAGGAAGTATATACTGGCTACTGCATCTCAAAATTGACAAGCAGTACTATTGCTGCTTTTTTCTTGTTTTGTAACCCATTATAGTCTGTTACTGTTATTATCCAATACAAACGCATTGAATAACAAATAAACTACATGGAACAACAGTCCCCATAATATAATCTAAAGGAAGTTTGTTCAGAAGTTTCTGACCTATGTCTGAGAGAGAGAAAATTTTCTTTTTTACATTGAACCCCTTATTTTTGGCACTAAACAGTCTCCATATATACTTCCACTCACACCGACATGTTCGTGAGAGTCTCACCTTTACACAGAGGGGTCATATTAGTGTGTAGCCCAGACTGTTCGGACGAAGTTGGCAGATCGGCTGTACCGACTTCCAATGACTCCCAAGATGCTTTTGGGAGTCGTAGAGCAAAACGGAGATCACCATCGTGTTCGTGAGTCCAATATTTCCATAATAGTTTGTAGGCCAAACGATTCGGATGCTACAGAAGATTTTGAGAGAAGACTGCTTTTCGGGATGTCTCATGGTCTGACAAACACTGCTCGTGCTCTCTCACTTTTCACCACAGATGTGGAAATGCAAAAATGTCAGATGTGGTGGATTGAGACACATCCAATGCATGAAAAATACATATGTCTGACTTTGTCTATAGCCATTTTTTTTCGTTTTACACTCATTTTTTGTTGTTGCCTGAAACTAAGAAGTTATTCACTAAACATTCTTCTCTCCAGATACACAAGGTGACATCACTTTAAGACTTCTGCCAGTGGTCCTCCCAACAGTCTACAAGGTAGGCAGGAAGACATTTCCGATCCAGCTTCAGTGAGACCAGTCTGTAAGTTGTTATGCATAACTGCACATTACAAGACATTGGGTAGATTTCCATTCAAATTGCGACAGATTTCCATGCAAATATTTAAAAATCAGCATAAAACAATATGCGCATTTTCCCACCATAAATATTTCCAGTGAACAGACTTTTTGTGGATAAAAGGCTGTGCGTGATGACATGTGTACATAAAAATAACTTTTGCCACACAATTAACAAGTTTAATGGGTTTCCATCGCATTTTCAACTCTACTAATGGTTTTGTCAGAAACTGTTGTGTTATATAGCAAATGTTCCAACTCTGGTCTTGGCACATGAGCTCTAGCCAACAGCTAGATGATGAGACTATTATGGGACTATTATGGATAAGAGCGATATTACAGTTGAATTCAGAAGTTTACATACACTTAGGTTGGAGTTATTAAAACTCGTTTTTCAACCACTCCACAAATTACTTGATAACAAACTATAGTTTTGGTAAGTCAGTTAGGACATCTACTTTGAGCATGACACAAGTCGTTTTCCCAAAAATGGTTTACAAACAGATTATTTCACTTATAATTCACTGTATCACAATTCCAGTGGGCTAGAAGTTTACATACATGAAGTTGACTGTGCCTTCAAACAGCTTGGAAAATTCCAGAAAATTATATCATGGCTCTAGAAGCTTCAGATAGGCTAATTGATATACTTTGAGTCAATTGGAGGTGTACCTGTGGATGTATTCCAAGGCCTACCTTCAAACTCTGTGCCTCTTTGATTGACATGGGAAAATCAAAATAAATCATCCAAGACCTCAGAAAAAAAATTGTAGACCTCCACAAGTCTGGTTCATCCTTGGGAGTGTAACAGTATAGCTTCCGTCCCTTTCCTCGCCCCTACCTGGGCTTGAACTAGGGATCCTCTGCACACATAGATTACAGCCACCCTCGAAGTATCCTTACCCTTCGCTCCACAAAAGCCGCGGCCCTTGCAGAGCAAGGGGACCAACTACTTCAAGGTCTCAGAACGAATGACGTCACCGATTGAAACGCTATTAGCGTGCACCCCGCTAACTAGCTAGCCATTTCACATCGGGTACAGGAGCAATTTCCAAACGCCTGACGGTACCAAGTTCATTTGTACAAACAGTATTACACAAGTATAAACAGGTTGGGACCACACAGCCGTCATACCGCTCATGAAGGAGACGCGTCCTGTCTCCTAGAAATGAATGTACTTCGGTGCGAAAAGGGCAAATCAATTCCAGAACAACAGCAAAGGACCTTTTTTTTTTTTTTACCTTTATTTAACCAGGCAAGTCAGTTAAGAACATATTCTTATTTTCAATGACGGCCTGGGAACAGTGGGTTAACTGCCTGTTCAGGGGCAGAACGACAGATTTGTACCTTGTTAGCTCGGGGGTTTGAACTCGCAACCTTCCGGTTACTAGTCCAACGCTCTAACCACTAGGCTACGCTGCCGCCCCCTTGTGAAGATGCTGGAAGAAACAGATACAAAAGTATCTATATCCACAGTTAAACGAGTCCTATATCGACATAACCTGAAAGGCCGCTCAGCCAGGAAGAATCCACTGCTCCAAAACCGCCATAAAATAGCCAGACTACTGTTTGCAACTGCATATGGGGACAAAGATCGTACTTTTTGGAGAAATGTCCTCTGGTCTGTTGAAACAAATATAGAACTGCTTTGTCGCAAATGGGTCTTCCAAATGGACAATGACCCCAGGCATACTTCCAAAGTTGTGGGAAAATGGCTTAAGGACAACAAATTCAAGGTATTGGAGTGGCCATCACAAAGTCCTGACCTCAATCCTATAGAAAATTTGTGGGCAGAACTGAAAAAGCGTGTGCGAGCAAGGAAGGAGGCCTACAAACCTGACTCAGTTACACCAGCTCTGTCAGGAGGAATGGGCCACAATTCACCCAACTTATTGTGGGAAGCTTGTGGAAGGCTACCCAAAACATTTGACCTAAGTTAAACAATTTAAAGGCAATGCTACCAAATCCTAATTGAGTGTATGTAAACTTCTGACCCACTGGGAATGTGATAAAAGAAATAAAAGCTGAAATAAATCATTCTCTACTATTATTCTGACATTTCACATTCTTAAAATAAAGTGGTGATCCTTACTGACCTAAAACAGACTTTTTACTAGGATTAAATGTTAGGAATTGTGAAAAACTGAGTTTAAATGTATTTGGCTAAGGTGTATGTAAACTTCCGACTTCAACTGTATTTGTCAAACGGCAGCCAAGCATCGATCATCATGTCACCAATAAATATTGAGGGTCTTATTCTGGAGTATTTATCAACCTCATCACTTCACACATTCACCATTCAGTGAAGTTCATAATTTATTTAATAATCTCAAAGTATGATGACAAGCGCCGGGCAATGACAATCGCCCGACTGAACCACTTCAGTTTGTTGTCTTTTGAGCGTGAACTGACATACATTGGATTGTGATGAAATCAGCACCATATTCAACTCAGACTCGCAGTCTGTGCCTTGTGATGTAGGTCACACCTTATGATATGTCTACTAAAGGTAAGGTACCATTTTGTAGTACTATTACCCGCCGTGGTAAAAATTGTAACATCAAATATAGGCTTGTTTGCCCATCGAGAGTAAAGTGCATCTGAAGATGAGTTTTATGTTGTTGGCAACTGGTATAAAGTTAGTGTCTAATTTTAATATGCTGGGATATTTAATTATTTGTATATGTAACGAGGTTCTTCCAAGTACTATGCACAAGTATAAAACTATTCTATTACGAAATAATATACGGTGCACGTCGCAATTTATTTTTTAAATTAATGAGTATAAAACATGCCTATTGAAATTTTTCTAGGCCTATACCCCCCCCCACCCAAAATTCTGGTTAGGCCCCTGGACCAGACCCCAATTCTGGGGACTGCACACAGGTGTTTACAGCCATTAATGGACTGGCATTGGAGCAAGGTACACTGCTTGTGGCACTGGATGTGTGCTTCAAGTCCTATTATGTGTTTGACATTAACTTTCCCACTGTTGCCCAGCATGGGAATTCCTATAGTGTATCAGCTGCCAGGAACTGAATTCCCCACAGTAAGAGTGTTGCGAGCATGTCTTTTTTCCACTGAACAGTAGTGTATAAGTGCCCACTCTTGTATGTAGTGTGAGAACTGACAGGAGGAAGCACATCCCTCCAGCTGATGTGTTCCTGTGAATTAATAGATCAATGAGCCATGAGTATCTCATTCCAATGCATAATATGCTCTTAAGGAACTATTTATAGTTCTGTTAAATTGACATTTAATTTGTTTTTAAATGTATCTGTGCCGATTTTTTGCCAACGGTAATGTGTGTGTGGCTTGTTTGCCTTTAATTCAACTACTGGTGCCTTCTGGTAATCAAATCAAATTTTATTTGTCACATATACATGGTTAGCAGATGTTAATGCGAGTGTAGCGAAATGCTTGTGCTTCTAGTTCCGATAATGCAGTAATAACCAACAAGTAATCTAACTAACAATTCCAAAACTACTGTCTTATACACAGTGTAAGGGGATAAAGAATATGTACATAAAGATATATGAATGAGTGATGGTACAGAGCAGCATAGGCAAGATACAGTAGATGATATCGAGTACAGTATATACATATGAGATGTGTATGTAAACAAAGTGGCATGGTTAAAGTGGCTAGTGATACATGTATTACATAAGGATGCAGTCGATGATATAGAGTACAGTATATACGTATGCATATGAGATGAATAATGTAGGGTATGTAACATTATATAAGGTAGCATTGTTTAAAGTGGCTAGTGATATATTTACATCATTTCCCATCAATTCCCATTATTAAAGTGGCTGGAGTTGAGTCAGTGTCAGTGTCAGTGTGTTGGCAGCAGCCACTCAATGTTAGTGGTGGCTGTTTAACAGTCTGATGGCCTTGAGATAGAAGCTGTTTTTCAGTCTCTCGGTCCCAGCTTTGATGCACCTGTACTGACCTCGCCTTCTGGATGATAGCGGGGTGAACAGGCAGTGGCTCGGGTGGTTGTTGTCCTTGATGATCTTTATGGCCTTCCTGTAACATCGGGTGGTGTAGGTGATGCTTTGTGCAGACCTCACTACCCTCTGGAGAGCCTTACGGTTGAGGGCGGAGCAGTTGCCGGACCAGGCGGTGATACAGCCCGCCAGGATGCTCTCGATTGTGCATCTGTAGAAGTTTGTGAGTGCTTTTGGTGACAAGCCGAATTTCTTCAGCCTCCTGAGGTTGAAGAGACGCTGCTGCGCCTTCTTCACGATGCTGTCTGTGTGAGTGGACCAATTCAGTTTGTCTGTGATGTGTATGCCGAGGAACTTAAAATTTGCTACCCTCTCCACTACTGTTCCATCGATGTGGATAGGGGGGTGTTCCCTCTGCTGTTTCCTGAAGTCCACAATCATCTCCTTAGTTTTGTTGACATTGAGTGTGAGGTTATTTTCCTGACACCACACTCCGAGGGCCCTCACCTCCTCCCTGTAGGCCGTCTCGTCGTTGTGGGTAATCAAGCCTACCACTGTTGTGTCGTCCGCAAACTTGATGATTGAGTTGGAGGCGTGCGTGGCCATGCAGTCGTTTATTATACACTTTCATTCTATGACAACTATTTTTTTTAAATACAAATGTTACATTTTGGGGACTGTGAAGTGCTTTATGAATGAACATTAGGCAATGAGTCATTAGTCCATGTCCTTAGTATAGTGTAGAGGTCAGCCGATTATGATTTTTCAACGCCGATACAGATTATTGGAGGACCAAAAAGGCTGATACCAATTAATTGGCCGATTTTAAAAAATGTATATATTTAAGACAATTACAACAATATTGAATTAACACTTTTAATTTTTTTTTTTGTATAATACATCAATAAATACATTTTAGTCTCAAATAAATAATGAAACATGTTCAATTTGGTTTAAATAATGTAAAAACACAGTGTTAGAGAAGAAAGTAAAAGTGCAATATGTGCCATGTAAAAAAAGATAACGTTTTAGTTTCTTGCTCAGAACATGAGAACATATGAAAGCTGGCGGTTCCTTTTAACATGAGTCTTCAATATTCCCAGTTAAGAAGTTTTAGGTTGTAGTTAAAGGAATTATAGGACTATTTATCTCTATACCATTTGTATTTCATATACCTTTGACTATTGGATGTTCTTATTTGCACTTTAGAATTGCCAGCCTAATCTCGGAGGTTGATAGACTTGAAGTCATAAACATCGCAATGCTTGAAGCACATCGATGAGCTGCTGGCAAACGCACAAAAGTGCTGTTTGAATGAATGCTTAAGAGCCACCGCTCAGTCAGACTGCTCTATCAAATCATAGACCTAATTAGGATATAATAAACACACAGAAATACTAGCCTTAGGTCATTAATATGGTAAAAACCGGAAACTATCATTTTGAAAACAAAACGTTTATTCTTTCAGTGAAATACGGAACCGTTCCGTATTTTATCAAACGGGTGGTATCCCTAAGTATAAATATTGCTGTTACATTGCACATCCTTCAATGTTATGTCAAAATTATGTAAAATTTGTCAAATGAATTACGGTCTTTGTTAGGAAGAAATGGTCTTCTCACAGTTTGCAACGAGCCAGGCAGCCCAAACTGCTGCATATACCCTGACTCTGCTTGCACAGAACGCAAGAGAAGTTACACAATTTCCCTAGCTAAAAGAAATTCATGTTAGCAGGCAATATTAACTAAATATGCAGGTTTAAAAATATACTTTTGTATTGATTTTAAGAAAGGGATTGATGGTTATGTACACATTGGTGCAACGTCAGTGCTTTTTTCGCGAATGCGGTTGTTAAATCATCACCTGTTTGGCGAAGTTGGCTGTTATTCGATGATAAATGAACAGGCACCGCATTGATTGTATGCAAAGCAGGACACGCTAGATAAACTAGTAATATCGTCAACAATGTGATTATGTTAAGATTGATTGTTTTTTTTACAAGACAAGTTTAATGCTAGCTAGCAATTTACCTTGGCTCCTTGCTGTACTTGTGTAACAGGTGGTCAGCCTGCCATGTAGTCTCAGCATGAACGGCGTCCAAAAATGCCGATTACCGATTGTTATGAACATTTGAAATCGGCCCTAATTAATCGGCCATTCCGAGTGAACTTCAAATGTAATATTTTACACTTGACCTGTGTAACAATGTTTTAACTAGACCCAAATGAAGACTTATGTATGGCAAAACAACAGCATGGTGTGTACTGTCACCTAAAATAGCCTAAGCTAGCTGATGTGTGTCAGTTAATGTGAATGTCCATTCAATCTGGCACGGGTAAACATATTTAGATAATAGGGCTTTGTTTCAATGTGCTATTTAAAAAAATATATATATTCTTGTATATTCTCTGACGTGATGTATGTTTTAAAATGCAGGTAATAGAAATTAATTGTTTGAAATTCAACATTGTATCTTGATTAGGTGTGTGTAAGAAACATAGGTGGTGGGATGATAGAGAAGGCTAAATTGAAATTAGGATTAGATTGAGAGAAAAAAAATGACCCAGCTACTGGGTCAATCCCCAACCCCAATGTGCTGGGTGTATGTCACTACCCAACACGCTGGGTGGTTTTAACCCAGCAATATAGTCTAATTTATCCAACAGTTGAGTCAAGCGCTCAACCCAAGTCGCTGGGTTAGAAGCAAAACCCAAATCCACTGGGTTGAATTAACCCAATGCTTTGTTTTGTCCAATATTGACCCCAGAGCTGGGTTGTCAAAATTACCCAAATTAGGTTATTTTTAACCCAGCATTTTTTATAGTAACAATAGTTCATTTTGGGGAAATAATATTGCCATATTAGGCATAACTACATTGCTACCTTTTAAGATGCCAAAATATGCATTGTTTTCAGTATCATAATTTTGTTTTGTTTTCTGATTTGTTTTAGTGCATGCATTCAACGAGCTTTGGAGGAAGGACTTTCACAGGGTCACAATCTCCAAAGTTCACTCAAAAAGGCAATAGTTCCGAACTGGGTTTGATTTAGTTTTTGTTGTTTTAATTATTTTTTTAAATAGCTAATTATCTTATAAACTTCCATTGGTTAATTTATTGCTCAGTTATCACTTGGCTCATGTAAATAATTATTTTGTTATCCCTTTAAACATCCTAAGGTCAATGTCCCCATAGTGTTCACTTCACATTTCTCTCATGTAAATGTTGTAGCTGCATAAAAAGATTAAACATTTTATTTGGGAAATATCCTGTCTTTGCTATTTTCTTCATTACCATGCTGATGATTTCAAGTTGTATTGGATTTATTTTATCTGTTAAGACATTGAATACATGTTGTTTAGTATATTTACTACATTTAGTATGTTTCGTTTTTTTCTCTGTGAAGTAAGTTCATTTATAGTTGTGACTTGGTTTATGTATATACTTTTCAATGTTTAACACACAGTAACCAAAACCCTGATATAATTTCAATATTCGTGCTGAGTTTCCCAGAGTTGTTTGCCAGAAGTTCACAAGTTGCAAATTGTCCAAATGTTTGCCAGAAACCGGTTTTCTGTAAGGTAAATATTACCACCACCTTTTTAAAACCATGTCTATTAGGTATGTAACAATTCACATATGACTCGGTCCCGATTCAAATGTTTAAGATTCGACTGACTGCATCTGTACACGGACCCCAAACCGAACCAAATGTAGCATGCAGTCAGAAAATCGATTCAAACGTTACGCATCGCGGAGTCACAAAAATGTTTTGCCCTTTCTTTTTTTTTTACACCCAATGCGTCCTCTCCTTCGGTGTCGAACTAAGCATGTAACGTTAACTGTGTTAACAGTCATTTATCTACAAGTCATTGTGCATGCCGAACAACCCTAGGCTATATCAGTAGCCTCGTCAAACTGCACTGTGCCCAGTTTCGCACGATGACCAACGCGAGGTAGGCGGCCTGTTCCTGGTCTTGCACATCTGTGTGGCACCCATAACACGTTTAGCATTAGATTAGGCTTTATTAGTTAAGTGACTATGTCATTTGCTAGGTAATTGTTATATATGCACTGTTGAAAATGCTGTTTTAGCAGAATAAAAGTAAGTTACCGGAGACGCAACTCCGGCTACATGCTTAATTAACGGAGTTTACAATAGATTTTATTCAGATTGTTCAGGTTCATCATCAGCAATAATTTTGGTCAACTCTTTTAAAAAATGGTGATGTCTAGAACTTGAAAGGGTTATTTGACTGTCCTCTTAGAAGAACCCTTTAAAGAACCATTTTTAGTTCCAGGTAGGTTGGTTCTACCTGGGACCAAAACGGTTTCTCCTATGGGGACAGTCGAATAACCCTTCTGGAACCATTTTTTAAAGAATAGTTTTGCTTTAAACAATCTTTGTATATTTGGTCATGTTTTGATATACAGTGTGTGGTTGATCATTTGCGAGGTGCACTGCATGGCCTACACGGGAGTAGAGAAGAAGCTCACGAAAAAATTACAAACGATCAAAACCATTTGATTTTGAGATGGGGGTGAAATCCAAAGTTGTACTATATATTCATTCATTGGCTATGCCATTGCTCATTTGTACATTTTAAATATTGATACCTTACTAGCTCAAACACTTAATTTGCAAAATTACAATTTAATTAGTGGGTGATGGTGATTTCAGAACCAAAGTGTGGGGGACAGAAGACAGGCTACATTGCCCTCCCTAGTTTGACACACACACACAGTACATACACCGTATACATGCATAATTTACACACGTCAAGCTCAGACAGATCCAGCTCAGAGGCCCAGCTCATGAACTCCATCAGCAACAGATTTGAATCTAGAATGGAAATTAATGTGAAATGAATGAATGTGTTTATGCAACAAATGTTAGTGCATCGAACCGAATTGCATTGATTCGTTCTCTACTCAAACGTTTCTAGCTAAAATGTATCGTATCGGAGCCCATGTATCTAGATAAGGTACGTATGGAATCGTCTTGAAAGGGAAATATGCATACCCCTGTCTATTTTTTATTTTCCAAACACAATTCAACACATCACAATTTTTAAACATCATTGTAAGCATCTTTTAACACAAGATTAACACTTAAACACTTTTTTCCCTTTTTTTAAACTTATGCCCGAGTTTTTTCTAAATGAGCATTGTTGCACTATTAAAGGTCAGTACACTGCATTTCAAACCGTCGAGAATAATTTAATGAATTCAGGGCTTGTAAAATTATACCTAGGATAAATATAAGCCTTCCAGAACCATAAGACCAATTTAATTATTTTATCAATAATCACTGATTTGGCTTTCAAGTCTATGAAAATGCTATTTTTTGTTACAAACTTAACCAGAAACATGCACAATGCATATCCACTAATAATGACAAACTTCTGGTAGCAGGCAATATAGAAAACTAACACGGGTATCATAAACAATCTCTCAAGCACAAGCCCACATGCTAGTGAGTAGCCAGCTCATCTTTATATTTCAAGTCTAGCCAACTTTGATCCATTTGCTTGCTAAACAAGGAAGAACTATTAAACTGTTATAAATACATTGTTCATAATTGTTTCATAATTATTGGCACTCATTTAGTGCTTAGTGCAACCACCTCTGGCAAGGTTAACAGCATGGAGTCTATGCCAGATCCTTTCAAGATCCTTCCCATTCTTGGGTTTGAGCTTATCAACTGCCCTCTTCAACTCAGCCCACAGGTTTTCTATTGGATTGAGGTCCGGCGACTGAGATGGCCATGGCAGAACATAAATTTTGTTCGATCTTGAGGTATGTTTTGGGTCATTGTCTTGTTGGCCTGCAATTCTTTCTCAGTGATTATTGGGGATTTTGTTACTTCTCTCACCATCCTCCCTATCCTGGAGGGATTTGCATTTGCATCCTCTACCCGTGAGGTTAACTGTTCCATGTCTTTTGATTTTTTAAATAATTGCCCTGACAGTGCTCAGTGGTATATTCAATCATTTGTGTATCTTCTTGTAGCCGTTACCAGATTTCTGAAGGTCTATGACCATCTGTCTCTTTTGAACTGCCAGTTCTTTTGTTTTCTTCATGGTGTTGGATGACAAAGGGACATTGCATGCGTGTTACCATGTTTTTATACCCTAGTGAAACAGGAAGTGATGTAATGGCTCAATATAGTTCCTTAACACTTTTATATAAACTTAAATAAGTGGAATTTAATTCCTGGTTTAATTTTGGTAGATGTTATTTACTATAATCTTTAAGGTTGCCATTAATGGTGAAATTCTCACATGTTAGTATTTTGAGTTTCTCTTTATAGTATTGTTGGTGCATTGCCCATCAGAGGTGCCAGTAATTTTGGAGCCCACTGTACAGTACCCAACCCTACACATGTATTTATGCATGAATAGTTTAAAATGTGTATATTGTATCGGGAAACTCCACAAATTCACTTTTAAAAAGGCACACCTGTTAATTGAAATGCATTCCAAGTGACTGCCTCATGAAGCTGGTTGAGAGAATGCCGAGAGTGTGCAAAGGGTGGCTACTTTGAAGAATCTCAAATATAAAATATATTTTGATTTGTTTAACACTTTTTCCGTTTCTACATGATTCCATATGTATTATTTCTGTGTTACTTCTGTAACCGTAATAGCCTTGGTTTCATGCATGTTAACATTAGAAGCCTCCTCCCTAAGTTTGTTCTATTCACTTCTTTAGCACACTCTGCCAACCCGGATGTTCTAGCTGTGTCTGAATCCTGGCTTAGGAAGACCACCAAAAATTCTGAAATTTTAATCCCAAACTACAACATTTTCAGACAAGATAGAACTGCCAAAGGGGGCGGTGTTGCAATCTACTGCAAAGATAGCCTGCAGAGTTCTGTCCTACTATCCAGGTCTGTACCCAAACAATTTGAACTTCTACTTTTAAAAATCCACCTCTCTAAAAACAAGTCTCTCACCGTTGCCGCCTGCTATAGACCACCCTTTGCCCCCAGCTGTGCTCTGGACACCATATGTGAACTGATTGTCCCCCATCTATCTTCAGAGCTCGTGCTGCTAGGCGACCTAAACTGGAACATGCTTAACACCCCAGCCATCCTACAATCTAAGCTTGATGCCCTCAATCTCACACAAATTATCAATGAACCTACCAGGTACCTCCCCAAAGCCTTAAACATGGGCACCCTCATAGATATCATCCAAACCAACTTGCCCTCTAAATACACCTCTGCTGTCTTCAACCAAGATCTCAGCGATCACTGTCTCATTGCCTGCATCCGTAATGGGTCAGCGGTCAAACGACCTCAACTCATCACTGTATAACGCTCCCTGAAACACTTCAGCGAGCATGCCTTTCTAATCGACCTGGCTGGGGTATCCTGGAAGGATATTGATCTCATCCCGTCAGTAGAGGATGCCTGGATATTTTTTTTGAATGCCTTCCTAACCATCTTAAATAAACATGCCCCATTCAAGAAATTTAGAACAAGGAACAGATATAGCCCTTGGTTCTCCCCAGACCTGACTGCCCTTAACCAACACAAAAACATCCTATGGCGTTCTGCATTAGCATCGAACAGCCCCCGTGATATGCAGCTGTTCAGGGAAGCTAGAAACCATTATACACAGGCAGTTAGAAAAGCCAAGGCTAGCTTTTTCAAGCAGAAATGTGCTTCCTGCAACACTAACTCAAAAAAGTTCTGGGACACTGTAAGGTTCATGGAGAATAAGAACACCTCCTCCCAGCTGCCCACTGCACTGAAGACAGGAAACACTGTCACCACTGATAAATCCACCATAATTGAGAATTTCAATAAGCATTTTTCTACGGCTGGCCGTGCTTTCCATCTGGCTACTCCTACCCCGGTCAACAGCACTGCACACCCCACAGCAACTCGCCCAAGCCTTCCTCATTTCTCCTTCTCCCAAATCCGTTCAGCTGATGTTCTGAAAGAGCTGCAAAATCTGGACCCCTACAAATCAGCCGGGCTAGACAATCTGGACCCTTTCTAAAATTATCTGCCCGAAATTGTTGCCAGCCCTATTACTAGCCTGTTCAACCTCTCTTTCGTGTCGTCTGAGATTCCCAAAGATTGGAAAGCAGCTGCGGTCATCCCCCTCTTCAAAGGGGGGGACACTCTTGACCCAAACTGCTACAGACCTATATCTATCCTACCATGCCTTTCTAAGGTCTT
This sequence comes from Oncorhynchus gorbuscha, assembly GCF_021184085.1. Classification (NCBI taxonomy): domain Eukaryota; kingdom Metazoa; phylum Chordata; class Actinopteri; order Salmoniformes; family Salmonidae; genus Oncorhynchus; species Oncorhynchus gorbuscha. The sequence goes on along the minus strand of NC_060183.1, from coordinate 42,446,426 downwards.
CGAAAGCCAAGTCAACAAACCGATTACCGACCATTTTGAATCTCACCATACCTTCTCTGCTATGCAATCTGGTTTCAGAGCTGGTCATGGGTGCACCTCAGCCACGCTCAAGGTCCTAAACGATATCTTAACCGCCATCGATAAGAAACATTACTGTGCAGCCGTATTCATTGATCTGGCCAAGGCTTTTGACTCTGTCAATCACCACATCCTCATCGGCAGACTCGACAGCCTTGGTTTCTCAAATGATTGCCTCGCCTGGTTCACCAACTACTTCTCTGATAGAGTTCAGTGTGTCAAATCGGAGGGTCTGCTGTCCGGACCTCTGGCAGTCTCTATGGGGGTGCCACAGGGTTCAATTCTTGGACCGACTCTCTTCTCTGTATACATCAATGAGGTCGCTCTTGCTGCTGGTCTCTGATCCACCTCTACGCAGACGACACCATTCTGTATACTTCTGGCCCTTCTTTGGACACTGTGTTAACAACCCTCCAGGCAAGCTTCAATGCCATACAACTCTCCTTCCGTGGCCTCCAATTGCTCTTAAATACAAGTGAAACTAAATGCATGCTCTTCAACCGATCGCTACCTGCACCTGCCCGCCTGTCCAACATCACTACTCTGGACGGCTCTGACTTAGAATACGTGGACAACTACAAATACTTAGGTGTCTGGTTAGACTGTAAACTCTCCTTCCAGACCCATATCAAACATCTCCAATCCAAAGTTAAAATCTAGAATTGGCTTCCGATTTCGCAACAAAGCATCCTTCACTCATGCTGCCAAACATACCCTTGTAAAACTGACCATCCTACCAATCCTCGACTTTGGCGATGTCATTTACAAAATAGCCTCCAATACCCTACTCAACAAATTGGATGCAGTCTATCACAGTGCAATCCGTTTTGTCACCAAAGTCCCATATACTACCCACCATTGCGACCTGTACGCTCTCGTTGGCTGGTCCTCACTTCACACTCGTCGCCAAACCCACTGGCTCCATGTCATCTACAAGACCCTGCTAGGTAAAGTCCCCCCTTATCTCAGCTCGCTGGTCACCATAGCATCTCCCACCTGTAGCACACGCTCCAGCAGGTATATCTCTCTAGTCACCCACAAAACCAATTATTTCTTTGGCCGCCTCTCCTTCCAGTTCTCTGCTGCCAATGACTGGAACGAACTACAAAAATCTCTGAAACTGGAAACACTTATCTCCCTCACTAGCTTTAAGCACCAACTGTCAGAGCAGCTACATTTACATTACATTTAAGTCATTTAGCAGACGCTCTTATCCAGAGCGACTGCACCTGTACATAGCCCACCTATAATTTAGCCCAAACAACTCCCTCTTTCCCTACTATATTTAATTAATTTGTTTATTTTGCTCCTTTTCACCCCATTATTTTTATTTCTACTTTACAAATTCTTCCATTGCAAATCTACCATTCCAGTGTTTTACTTGCTATATTGTATTTAATTTGCCACCATGGCCTTTTTTTGCCTTTACCTCCCTTATCTCACCTCATTTGCTCACATCGTATATAGACTTGTTTATACTGTATTATTGACTGTATGTTTGTTTTACTCCATGTGTAACTCTGTGTCGTTGTATGTGTCGAACTGCTTTGCTTTATCTTGGCCAGGTCGCAATTGTAAATGAGAACTTGTTCTCAACTTGCCTACCTGGTTAAATAAAGGTGAAATAAAATAAAAATGTCAAAGTTTTGATGTCTTCACTATTATTCTACAATGTAGAAAATAGTAAAAATAAAAATAAACCCTGGAAGGAGTAGTTCTGTCCAAACTTTCGACTGGTACAGTACTTTTGTATATTATATATATAATTACAGTACAATTTTCAATGAACAAATAAGGTTTTATATGCAAGATGGTTAAATAAAGAGCTAAATTATTCATTATTATTATTTGTGCCCTTGTCCTGTAAGAGCTCTTTGTCACTTCCCACGAGCCGGGGTGTGACAAAAACAAATTATTGTGTTTAATAAATGTATGTGGCAGACTTACAATGATGACAAAAAAACATTTGCTGACCCTGTTTCTAGAGGGGGTACGCAGCTGGAGGTTGAATGTTTGAAGGGTACGGGACTATAAAAAGCTTGGGAACCACTGCCTTAAACGATCAATCGAGTAGGGTAGGAGCAAACATGCTAAACATATATTGTTTCTCCCCTGTGTGTACAGAGTTCCCACATACCATTAATTGATTCCCTGATGATGGCCTACACAGTGGAGATGATCAGCATAGAGCAGGTGGTAGGCTGCGTCAAACGCTTCTCCACCTTCAGCGCCGCCAAGGAGCTGCCCTTTGACCTGGAGGACGCCATGGTCTTCTGGATCAACAAGGTGAGCCGTGCGTGCGTCAGGGTTTCCATTAGGAAAATGTGTCACCGGACATTTAACCGGCAACATTTTAATTTAGCGGACATTTAAGACATTTACCGGATCCATATGCATTGGGTGCATAACCTGATCACGGCGTCCACCCACGGTGCTCAGAATGACATTTAGAATTAACTGAACATTCAAGTCGAGGATGCAATGATGTGCGGTCCTTCTTACTGAATTCTGATAACTACTTTTTTACTTTTCCTCAGCCAACACGACAAGTAACGAACGGCAAAATCACTAGCCTATGTGTGTCATTCTACTATAGTAGAAAAGTTTGTTGAGAAATAAATAGCCTATTCCAAACAGACTCGGGGACAGTTGTGGGACGATAGATCCCAAATTCATATAACCAGTAGGCCTACAATAGTTTACATGTTCTTTTTTTTTTACTTTGAAAAACAATGAGTCTGATGCAAAAGATCAGAATGTTTAACTTAAAATATTTATAAACGTATTTCTTCACATTGTAAGCGCATTAATATGCTAAAGGCAGTAGGCTGCGTGCAAATGTTTGTTCCAAAGTGCAATTCGCAGGAAAACACTACACATGAGAACTGGACATGAGAAGGACACTACACATGAGAACTGTTTCATGTGACCGAGATGAAAATATCAGTTAGAAATTTAGAAAGAGAGGAGATCTAATGGGCTACTTTGAAGCATGGTAAGACATGTCTTGTGTATTAAAACGTTCAACGTTAAAGCTTTCAAACAATTAAGTATATGTTTTCTAAATGCATACTGCCTCCAGCTCATTGGAAAAGAGAAAGGGGGATACCTAGTCAATTGTACAACTGAATGCATTTAACCCAACCCTTCTGAATCAGAGAGGTGCGGGGGGCTGCCATAATCGACATCCACGTCTTCGGTGCACGTGGAACAGTGGGTTAACTGCCTTGCTCAGGGGCAGAACGAGTGCAGTGGTATGTGACGCGCTGATGACGTGCTAATGAAGCCTGCCTTCCATTGCCGTTTGATGCCACTTTCAAAACAACTGGGAACTCGCAAATCTCTGATTTCAGTGCGTTCAAGTCAACTGGTCATCCAACTCGGAATTCTAACTCTTTCTAGAGCTCCGACCTGAAGATTACTGATGTCATGATTTGACTTCATATTTTTCAGTTCCCAGTTGTCTTGAAAGCACCACAATTTTGTGCTGTCTTGACAGATTTTCCACTCAAAGGCTCTGTATGCTGTACGCGTGTGATAAATAAGAGCATGACGAATATACTGTACACGCGCCAATTTAATTCCACTAAATTAAGAAAATTAACCACTAAGCATGACCTGTCAAATGTATTTACATTTCCAAAAATGAATAGGCTAAAAAGCAGTATTATGCAACAGGAATTTCTTCTCCCAGACTGTTGGCTGGCGGCAATTTTATTTTTCAGGTTTTCTATTATTTTATCGGACAAAAGCCTGCTATTGTGTGAGTGTGAGAAAGTGGGACTATGTGTGTAGTGTACTGACCCTTGTCTGTCCCCCAGGTGAATATGAAGATGAAGGAGATCACAGAGAAAGAGACCAAAATCAAGCAGCATCTGCTAGAGTCCCCCAGCCACCAAAAGGTATTCTTACGTTTTCCCCTCGCTGTCTCGCACGCTCACTCTCGCTGTCTTTTTCACTCTCACTGTCTTTCTCTCTCTCGCTGTCTCTCGCGAGCCATCTCTCTTTCAATTCAATTTAAAGGGCTATTTTGGCACTATCTGCATTTCTTTCATTTTTTTCCTCACGATTTCTTTCATTTTCACTCACCCTCACTTTCTCTATCTTCAATTTCTTATTACCATCCCTCAGTGTTCACCTACCATTGCTAAGGTGCGAACGGGCTCCCTGCCTACCTCTACCCTCTCCCTAAAACAATGTGTGCCTTTAATTGTTTGTAACAGGAAATGTTGATGTCAGCAGCCCTGGATACTGTTTCTGGGGCCTCTAGTTACAGCACCCCGCCAAATAAAAAAACCTGGGTGAAACACTACATTTTAGGTTGACGTTATAATTAACATGAGCATTTCCATGTCAGCCTGTATTTTTCTGGTCCCTGTATTGGCCTGTTACGATCAACTCTAAATGTTTGATTTGAACCTTCTTAGAGACCCTATTCTCCCAATATAGTGCACTACTTTAGACCTTAGCCAATAAAAGTAGTTCACTATACAGGCTAATAGTGTTATTTTGAGATGCGACCCATAGTCTAACCATGAAGTGTGGACCTGATCTCTTCCTGTCACTGCATCTGACCTTTGAACTGTCTGCTGCTCTTCCTGTTTGTCTCCCTAAACTCCTCACCCCCTGTCTTTTGAATACTTAGTCTCCCTCCAAATGTTACTGGAAGCTTGTACCTGTAAGTGGAAATGACTACAGCTTCTGCTATTGTGTGTGTCTCAGGTTTTCATTAGCTGCCAATTGCGGCTTTTGGCCCAAAACATTATATAAGAAGCCGATAAATAAAACTTTTGTTGGCCAAAATGACCAGGAGAAATAAAATCCCATTGCAAATGCTAAATATTGCTTTTTCTTCATTGATGGAAATACCAGTCAATGTAAATGCCTTTGACCATCATGCTTATCGGTCTATAGGTTAATTTGCATAATTGAGTGGAATGAAATTAGCCTGTGTGTATTTTTGTTAGTGAACATGTATCTTTTTTACCAACACAACTATCACACACAGCATACAGAGCCTATTCCTCTACTGGTTGTTGCTGGAGTAAAACATGTGCTTTTGCAAGACCATTCATTGCGCAACAATTCTTAATTACAATCCCGTGTTTAAAACATTTTCGGTGCACGACTAAAAATAGCTACTATTTTTATTTCTCAACTAGTCATTTAAGTGCGACTCCCATTCACCATTCAAGAGATACAAATCTAAAAGTTAAAATTACACTAATGTGAGAGCACCAGCCTCAGCTATATGGACACATTGAAACACCGTGATCAATTGCCGGCTAAAGAAATGAGTGCATGGAACTCATAGCCTATAGGCCAATGCAGCAGTAGGCCTATAGTTGCTCTTTTAAGATTTGTGATTATTGAAGGGAGATTGTTGGAAAGATTTTTAAAATAGGTTTTTATTTTTTTACTTTTTATTTCACCTTTATTTAACCAGGCAGGCAAGTCAGTTAAGAACAAATTCTTATTTACAATGACGGCCTTCTCCAGCCAAACCCAGATGGGCCAATTGTGCACCGCGCTATGGGACTCATTGCCTGATGTGATACAGCCTGGATTCGAACCAGGTACTATAGTGACGCCTCTTGCACTGAGATGCAGATGCTTCAGAAATACACTTGTGCATAAAACATTCTCCATTCAGGCTGTAAAGGCTTTCCTCCTCAACCAGATTGAATGGCTAGAAGGTAGAGAAAATAGGGAAAATAGGCATACAGAAGTGTATTACAGATTGTGCACATCAAGCCCATACGATAGTGGAGATCCATAACGCCCACTAGCGACTGCCCAGGCTACCGCTGAGGCATCGTCTCAATTACAGTTGAAGACGGAAGTTCACATACACCTTAGCCAAATACATTAAAACTCAGTTTTTCACAATTCCTGACATTTAATCCAAGTAAAAAGTCCCTGTTTTCGGTCAGTTTGTATCACCACTTTATTTTAAGAATGTGAAATGTCAGAATAACATTCCCAGTGGGTCAGAAGTTTACATACACTCACTTACTATTTTGTAGCATTGCCTTTAAATTGTTTAACTTGAGTCAAACATTTCGGGTAGAATCCACAAGCTTCCCACAATAAGTTAGATGAATTTTGTCAGAGCTGATGTAACTGAGTCAGGCCTCCTTGCTCGCACACGCCTTTTCAGTTCTGCCCACACATTTTCTATAGGATTTCTATAGGGCTTTGTGATGGCCACTCCAATACCTTGACTTTGTTGTCCTTAAGCCATTTTCCACAAATTTGGAAGTATGCTTGGGGTCATTGTCCATTTGGAAGAACCATTTGCCACCAAGCTTTAACTTCCTGACTGATGTCTTGAGATGTTGCTTCAAAATATCCACATAGTTTTCCTCCCTCATGAAGCCATCTATTTTGTGAAGTGCACCAGTCCCTACTGCAGCAAAGCACCCCCACAACATGATGCTGCCACCCCCGTGCTTCACCGTTGGGATGGTGTTCTTTGGCTTGCAAGCCTCCCCCTTTTTCCTCCAAACATAAGGATGGTCATTATGTTAAAACAGTTCTATTTTTGTTTCATCAGACCAGAAGACATTTCTACAAAAAGTATGAAGTTTGTCCCCATGTGCAGTTGCAAACAGTGGTCTGGCTTTTTTATGGTGATTTTGGAGCACTAGCTTCTTCCTTGCTGAGCGGCCTTTCAGGTTATGTTGATATAGGACTCATTTTACTGTGGATATAGATACTTTTGTACCTGTTTCCTCCAGCATCTTCACAAGGTCCATTGCTGTTGTTCTGGGATTGATTTGCACTTTTCGCACCAAAGTACGTTCATCTCTAGGAGACAGAACGGGTCTCCTTCCTGAGCGGTATGACGGCTGTGTGTGGTCCCATGGTGTTTATACTTGTGTACTATTGTTTGTACAGATGAACGTGGTGGTACCTTCAGGCGTTTGTAAATAGCTCCCAAGGATGAACCAGACTTGTGGAGGTCAACCATTTTTCTTCTGAGGTCTTGGGTGATTTCTTTTGATTTTTTCCATGTTTTCAAGCAAAGAGGCACTGAGTTGGAAGGTAGGCCTTGAAATACATCCACAGGTACACCTCCAATTGACTCAAATGATGTCAACTAGCCTATCAGAAGCTTCTAAAGCCCAGACAACAAATAATGGTTTAAGCAGGAACGTTGTGTAGCCTAACTGCCAACATTACCAACGTAAGCAAAATTGCTTCGGTAAGAGGGCAATGTAGGTTTTGGTAATTTTTGGTTTATCGTTCCACCTCTAGTTAGTGTTGTCTATCAAATTTTATACAACTGGTGGGTCTAATCCTGAATGATGATTGGCTAAAAGCACATTCCAGACGGTGTCTATTCCACAAGTTACCACCAGCTAAGTCTATGATGTTAAAATGCCTATTTACTCTGTTCTATCTGACTGTGCAATACACTGTCTCATCAGCCCAGGCAGGGAATGTATAAACTTGATATCCACTATAAAAAGCATCTCGACATCTCACATTTCTTTGAGACTAATATTTAGTTTTCAACAGCGATTTGTATAAACCTTGATTATTGAGTTTCAGCTGTCAGAGAAAAGCATCTAAAACAAAAATATGAACACAAAATGTCAAATGTTTGGACCCATATTTCATGAGCTGAAATAAAAGATCACAGAAATTTTCCTTATGCACAAAAAGCTTATTTATTTACAATTTTGTGCACAAATGCGTTTACATCCCTGTGAGTGAGTATTTCTCCTTTGCCAAGATAATCCATCCACCTGACAGGTGTGGCATATCAAGAAGTTTATTAAACAGCACGATCATTACATACATTACACATTACCTTGTGTTGGGGACAATAAAAGGCCACTCTAAAATGTGCAGTTTTGTCACAACACAATGCCACAGATGTCTCAATTATTGATGGAGCGTGCAAATTGGCATCCTGTTTGCAGGAATGTCCACCACAGCTGTTGCCAGAGAATTTAATGTTAATTTCTCTACCATAATCCTCCAATGTCGTTTTAGAGAATTTGCTAGTACATCCATCTGGCCTCACAATTGCAGACCTCGTGTAATTCTGCCAGCCCAGGACCTCCACATCTGGCTTCCTAACCTGCGGGATCGTCTAAGACCAGCCACCCAGACAGCTGATGAAACTGTGGGTTTGCACAAGCAAAGAATTTCTGCACAAACTGTCAGAAACCGTCTCAGGGAAGCTCATCTGCGTGCTCTTCGTCCTTACCAGGGTCTCAACCTGACTAGTTCGACGTTGTAACCGACTACAGTGTGCAAATGATCACCTTCGATGGCCACTGGCACGCTGGAGAAGTGTGCTCTTCACGGATGAATCCCAGTTTCAACTGAACTGGGCAGATGGCAGATGTGGATGAACGGTTTGCTGATGTCAACGTTGTGAACAGTGTGCCCCCCATGGTGGCAGTGGGGTTATGGTATGGGCAGGCATACGATACGGACAATGAACACAATTGCATTTTATCGATGGCAATTTCAATGCACAGAGATATCATGATGAGATCCTGAAGCCCGTTGTGGTGCCATTCATCCGCCACCATCACCTCATGTTTCAGTATGAAACCCATGTCGCAAGGATCTGTACACAATTCCTGGAAGCTGAAAATGTCCCAGTTCTTCCATAGCCTGCATACTCACCAGACATGTCACCTATTGAACATGTTTGGGAATGTTCTGGATCGACGTGTACGACTGCATCGATCCATTGATTTCCTTATATGAACTGTAACTCTTCGAGATGTTGCGTTTATATTTGTGTTCAGTGTAAGTGTGAAGATAATGTGTCTTGAGTATAATTTCAAATGTTGAGATAAGAAGAAGGGGAGGGCTGAATGGCAAAGATATAGGCATGTCCCTCTCCAGAATGGCTCAGCTGTCTCCTGCCAATTCTTGCACATTCATTGTTTCATTATGTGAATTGTTCGCGTTCGATAAAACTGTTTAATCAATTCTCAATTACATAGGTCACCAGTAGTATATGTACCGTTAATCCATGTTACTTGGTTACATTTATTTCTGTTAATGCATGTATTAATTAGTCATTTACCATTCTCAATGGAAACATGTTTACAGAGTTCACACCCTGCTACACTAGTGAGAAATAACCATAATTTACATGTCCATTTTTCATTGTCTTTTGTTTGGAATGCTCCATGGGAGCAATGGGCATGTGTCTGGCTTCTCTGTCCTGATAATGTTGACGGAGCGCGCGTGTGCCTGAGCATTCATAGAAGTACCTGGCCTGCTGCACGGAAATGTAGGAAAGTGTTTTTTTAACATCCATTGCGAATGATTTATTAAAACTATAGTTCCTCACAGTAAGCCCCCCAAAGCCAATTCCTCCTTCGACCGCCTTTCCTTCCAGTTCTCTGCTGCCAATGCCTGGAACAAACTGCAAAAATCCCTGAAGCTGGAGACTCATATCTCCCTTACTAGCTTTAACTACCAGCTGTCAGAGCAGCTCACAGATCACTGCACCTGTACATAGCCCATCCAACTACCTCATCACCATATTGTTATTCATTTTATTTATTTTTCTCCTTTGCACCCCAGTACCACTATTTGCACACTCATCTTCTGCACATCTATCATCCCAGAGTTTAATTTGACCTACTGTAATAATTTCGCCACTATGGCCTATTTATTGCCTCACCCCCCTTATCCTACCTCATTTGCACACACTGTATATAGACTTTCTCTATTGTACTATTGACTGTATGTTTGTTTATTCCATGTGTAACTCTGTGTTGTTGTTTGTCACACTGCTTTGCTTTATCTTGGCCAGATCGCAGTTATTAATGAGAACTTGTTCTAGCCTACCTGGTTAAATAAAGGTTCATTAAAAATGAAGGTATTAGATGAAATACCTAACTTCAAACATGTCTTACCTGGCACTGGAAAAAGTCAGTCTAGAGCCCTTCTACTTAGCTATCTTGCTTCAAAGCTTTGCCATTTGATACCTGATTTTATTAGACTTTTTGTCTAATAATATTCTAATGTTATAGCATAGTACCACCAGGTGAGCTACTGGGTGTGGAGGCTTTTGTTCCAGCCCTACTCTAACACACCAGATTCTACAAATCAACTGCTCAACAGGACATTGTTAAGCTGACTCAGGTGTGTTTGAGCAGGGCTGGATCAAAAGCCTGCACAGCCAGTGGCCTAGCTCCCTGCATGGAGAGTTGACCACATGTTTTATACAGTAACCGTGCTGTATATTTGACTTTATGGTGTTTTTCCCAGTGGTATTGTTATGGTATTGAGTTTCATTATACTAGCTAATGATTAACCCATTGGGGTAGCCCAAACAAATGCAGAAAGGCAACCCCATCCTTCAGCCATCTTTAACTTTGCCACAATGCTACTACTTCTGTTAAGCTACAGGAGCCTGCTCATTGCTAAAATGGCACACCTGTCTTATAATACACTACATGACCGAATGTACAGTGGGGAGAACAAGTATTTGATACACTGCCGATTTAGCAGGTTTTCCTACTTACAAAGCATGTAGAGGTCTAATTTTTTATCATAGGTACACTTCAACTGTGAGAGACGGAATCTAAAACAAAAATCCAGAAAATCACATTGTATGATTTTTAAGTAATTAATTTGCATTTTATTGCATGACATAAGTATTTGATACATCAGAAAAGCAGAACTTAATATTTGATACAGAGATCATATGTTTCCTGTAGTTCTTGACCAGGTTTGCACACACTGCAGCAGGGATTTTGGCCCACTCCTCCATACAGACCTTCTCCAGATCCTTCAGGTTTCAGGGCTGTCGTTGGGCAATACGGACTTTCAGCTCCATCCAAATATTTGCTATTGGGTTCAGGTCTGGAGACTGGCTAGGCCACTCCAGGACCTTGAGAGGCTTCTTACGGAGCCACTCCTTAGTTGCTCTGGCTGTGTGTTTCGGGTCGTTGTCATGCTGGAAGACCCAGCCACGACCCATCTTCAATGCTCTTACTGAGGGAAGGAGGTTGTTGGCCAAGATCTCGCGATACATGGCCCCATCCATCCTCCCCTCAATACGGTACAGTCGTCCTGTGCCCTTTGCAGAAAAGCATCCACAAAGAATGATGTTTCCACCTCCATGCTTCACGGTTGGGATGGTGTTCTTGGGGTTGTACTCATCCTTCTTCTTCCTCCAAACACGGCGAGTGGAGTTTAGACCAAAAAGCTCTATTTTTGTGTAATCAGACCACATGACCTTCTCCCATTCCTCCTCTGGATCATCCAGATGGTCATTGGCAAACTTCAGACGGGCCTGGACATGCGCTGGCTTGAGCAGGGGGACCTTGCGTGCGCTGCAGGACTTTGATCCATGACGGCATATTGTGTTACTAATGGTTTTCTTTGAGACTGTGGTCCCAGCTCTCTTCAGGTCATTGACCAGGTCCTGCCGTGTAGTTCTGGGCTGATCCCTCACCTTCCTCATGATCATTGATGCCCCACGAGGTGAGATCTTGCATGGAGCCCCAGACCTAGGGTGATTGACTGTCATCTGTCATGGAACTTCTTCCATTTTTGAATAGTTGCGCCAACAGTTGTTGCCTTCTCACCAAGCTGCTTGCCTATTGTCCTGTAGCCCATCCCAGCCTTGTGCAGGTCTACAATTTTATTTATGATTTCCTTAAACAGCTCCCTGTTCTTGGCCATTGTGGAGAGGTTGGAGTCTGTTTGATTGAGTATATAGACAGGTGTCTTTTATACAGTTAACGAGTTCAAACAGGTGCAGTTAATACAGGTAATGAGTGGAGAACAGGAGGGCTTCTTAAAGAAAAACTAACATGTCTATGAGAGCCGGAATTCTTACTGGTTGGTAGGTGATCAAATGCTTATGTCATGCAATAAAATGCAAAATTTCTGGATTTTTGTTTTAGATTCCGTCTCTCACAGTATAAGTGTACCTATGATAAAAATTACAGTCTTCTACATGCTTTGTAAGTAGGAAAACCTGCAAAATCGGCAGTGTATCAAATACTTGTTATCCCCACTGTATATGTCCACCTGCTCAACGATCATCTAATTCCAAAATCGGAGGCATTAATATGGAGTTCGTCCCCCCTTTGCTGCTATAACAGCCTCTACCCTTCTGGGAAGGCTTTCCACTAGATTTTGGAACATTGTGGCGGGGACTTCCTTCCATTCGGCAGCAAGAGCATTAGTGAGGTCGGTCACTGATGTTGGGAAATTAGGCCTGTCTCGTAGTCGGTGTTCCAATTCATCCCAAATGTGTTAGATAGGGATGAGGTCAGGGCTCTGTGCAGTCAAGTTCTTCCACACCAATCTCAACAAACCATTTCGGTATTGAATTCGCTTTGTGCACGGGGGCATTGTCATGCTGAAACAGGAAAGGGCCTTCCCCTTTTTCCACAAAGTTTTTCCACAAAGTTGGAAGCACAGAATCATCTAGAATGTCATTGTATGCTGTAGCATTAATATTTCCCTTCACTGAAAGGGGTGTACACACTTTTGTAAATATAATGTATGAGCCATGTAGGCTATAGCCTTTGGTGAAAGAGCCAGTCCTAAAAATACTACCTTTTGCCAACTTGACTTCATCTCGGGCCTAACAACACCCGTACCAATATATCTTCCAAACACCGGCTTCTCTGGCGTTATCACTTAAATGGAGAATATTTGTGATAAAAATAAGGGGTTAAATGTGTGTATTTAATACATACTTGTGTGCGACTGGGGACCGCATGAGTCCATAATCATCTCTCTGTGTCTCTGTCCAGCCTGATCTTATACATGCACTGACTTATTGGAACCAGTGGTGTTGTCTCGCGTGGTAACGTACACCCCATTAACCCGGCCCTTTCACCGCCTCTAAACTGCTGCACTGCTATCCCCTGTATGCAACTTCCATTCGGCAGGGTAGCCTAGTGGTTAGAGCGTTGGATTAGTAACCGGAAGGTTGCAAGTTCAAACCCCCAAGCTGACAAGGTACAAATCTGTCGTTCTGCCCCTGAACAGGCAGTTAACCCACTGTTCCTAGGCCGTCATTGAAAATAAGCATTTGTTCTTAACTGACTTGCCTAGTTAAATAAAGGAAAAATAAATAAATAAATCACCACTGTCTCTTGACTCTCGGGGCTGGGCAATATATCAAATTAATTTAATAGTATATTTCAGTGCGATGTTCCAAATGCTGTTAATGCAAGTATCAATGTTTTTATATTTTGTCATTTATATGAGCGTTTGTCTTTATGGACTCGTCTCATTCGCTCCTTCTGTTCTGTGTGCACCTTCCACTCGCACACAGGCACCAAGCCCCTACCACTTACAACTACAAAGATGATATGTATAATATAACATACACATTAAACACAATAGATACTGTTTATATATATCAGACCCTTCACTTTTCCAAATGTGCCCTGTATAATACAATATAACATACACATTAAACACAATAGATACTGTCTATATATCAGACCCTTCACTTTTCCAAATGTGCCCTGTATAATACAATATAACATACACATTAAACACAATAGATACTGTTTATATATCAGACCCTTCACTTTTTCAAAATATTGTTGTTACAGCTCTTCTAAAATGCATTACATATTTTTTTCCCCTCATCAATCTAAACACAATACCCCATAATGACAAGCCAAAAACAGGTTTTTAGACATTTTTGCAAATGTATGGAAAAAAGTATTATGGGAGAAACGCAGCACTTTGATGAAGCACCTTTGGCAGCGATTACAGCCTCGAGTCCTCTTGGGTATCAAGCTACAAGCTTGGCACTACTGTACATGGGGAGTTTATCCCATACACCTCTGCAGATCCTCTTAGGCTCTCAGGTTGGATGGGGAGCGTCACTGCACAGCTTTTTTCAGGTCTCTCCAGAGATGTTCGATCGGGTTCAAGTACGGGCTCTGGCTGGGCCACTCAAGGACATTCAGGGATTTGTTCCGAAGCCACTCCTGCATTGTCTTAGCTGTGTGCTTAGGGTCATTGTCTTTTTGGAAGTTGAACCTTAACCCCAGTCTGAAGTCCTGAGTTCTCTGGATCTCTCTGTACTTTGTACTGTTAATCTTTCCCTCGATCCTGACTGGTCTCCCAGTCCCTGCCGCTGAAAAACATCCCCACAACATGATGTTGTGTAGGGATGGTATTGGCTCTGTAGGGATGGTATTGGTCAGGTGATGAGTGGTGCCTAGTTTCCTCCAGACATGACACTTGGCATTTAGGCCAAAGTGTTCAATCTTGGTTTCATCAGACCAGAGAATCTTGTTTCTCATAGTCTGAGAGTCCTTTAGTTGCCTTTTAGCAAACTTCAAGTGGACTGTCGTGCCTTCTACTGAGGTGTGGCTTCCGTCTGGCCATTCTACCATAAAGGCCAGATGGGTGAAGTGCTGCACAGTTGGTTGTTTTTCTGGAAGGTCCTCCGATCTCCACAGAGGAACTCTGGATGTCTGTCAGAGTGACCATCAGGTTATTGGTCACCTCCCTGACCAGGGTCCTTCTCCCCCGATTGCTCAGAGTTGATTTTGAAGGATCTCTAGGGTTGGGCCGTGTAGGCTTAGTCACCTGCTGGGTTAGGTTTAGATCATTACACATGTTTTTTTAGATTGTCACCCAGTATAATAACTTCGGATTTTAGTAAAGGGAAATGGATATCAATAGTTATTATTAGTTATTATTAATTGGAATGGCCACTCCACCACCTCTGTCTTATCAGCTCTGAACAGATGATAAACCGCAATGTTAATATCAGAGCCCAGAATGTCCCGAGAGATCCCAAATTCAGTCAATACCAGAATATCCGGATTTGTCTGCATAAACCAGATCTTGATGTAATCCAGTTTAGGAAGTAAGCTCCTAATGTTCAGATGCATCAACCCAAGTCCTTTACAAATTTTAAAGTCACAATTTTAAAATCCAACTCAAACAAGCTAGGTTCAATAGGCGGTTGCAGGCCCTGTCTGATGGTTGATATTGATATAGTTGTAATGACTATAAGGTTGCATAGAACTGCACCATTTGGTCTATCCCTAATAGTAATAGAGGAAGGAAAAATATTGGAATTGCTTTTCCAAGGTTAACACTATAGGGCCTGAGGCTGCAGCCAATGTCAATACGAGGAACTCTGAGTAACCAATGATGGAATGTTAGAAACGGACATACATGAGCTTTGATTGCTATCATGCAACAGCCCAAGCCCTCTACATAATTTGAAAACCAAGGGGGTGTTCAAGTTTATGGAATTCACATTTGAACTTAAAGCACTGGGTGAGCAGACCACACTGAACTCATCTTTTGCGCTAACAATAACAGATCTAAGAGTGGAGTTCATATGAATGGGTTAAAGATTACAACTGACAACACCCCTAGTAGTATAGACAACAGTACGATGATAATGCTTACTACCTCCCATCCTTTCTATCTGAGCGGGGCTTGGTCTGTCTCCGAGTCAATGTCTTAATGCAGTCTTGAAATATGAAGAGAGGGTCCAGGCTCCTGGGATGGGAGGTCGGGTAGGATGGGAAGGGCAGGTGTGAGGGGAGAGGTGACTTTACTAGGGAGATCAGCCCTTGGCCAGTCAGAGAGTGGCAATATTGTGGCGAGGCAGTGGCACAACGACCAGGCTGAGGAGTAGAAAAGGAAAAGGTCTTAGAGGGGGACCTATCCAGGATACTCTGCAATGTCTTAATTTGCTCCTGGACGTCCAGCTCAGACATATATTCCTCAATAAGCTGACAGTTTCCACATGGTAATTTGGCTGGCCAATATTATCCAGAGAACTGTGCGAAATGGGTGCAGCTCCTACATGGGATGGAGCATTCACCATAGTCTCTGAACGTGGTTGCTGCCAATCTGTAAAAAGTCAGTTTCCCCATGTGGCAGAAAGTGGTAGACTCATTTTGGAACAATTCTGTTAAAATCCATGCAAATAAAATAGGTTGTTGAGGAATCAGCTAAAAGTCAATCAATACACACATTGAGATAGTTAGATTGAATCACACAGTTTGTAGGATCACCACTGTTATAGGCAGCAAGCCAACACCCAATCACAAACTAGTGTTGGGTTCTAGCTTGAAATATACTTATTCATGTTACTGTACTAGAACTTATTGATTACTTTACATATCTAATGAATGTCTATGTTGGGGTCAATGGAAAGTGGATAAGAACTAGGTGTATGGAAAGATACTGAGTGAGGAAGGGGGAGTGCAGAAAGTTTATATTTGATCAAAACATGGTATTGTTAAATCTCATGGCTCCTAAAGAGGGAGGCAAAGGTCTACAGTCTGGTTTCAGTCACTGATAAGGTAGGACAATCGTGGATAAGGGAAGAGCGAGAAATTCGGCCCGAGGTCAGTTCAGATGAAGTGAGAAGGAACAGTCCTATCCCACACACATGTACTTCCACTCCCATGAAGGTTCTAGCATGAGGCGGGGCCATGACTGCACCAGTGAGAGGAACCAATTAAGTTCATGACTAGCAACAGAGGTATTGGCTGTCGAGATGTGCAAAGAGTTGACTCCGCCTAGTAGGAGGGTATAAATATATGTGCTAGTGTAAACATCTCTTTGTCTTTGCACCCAGTGGGTGAATGAACCTGGTTTGAGCTTTTTCTAGTTTTTACTCTGTTTGTTCAGAACCTAACACTAGGACCCACAATAAGCACAACCAATGCGCCAAACTGGCCAACATAACAACAGCAAAGAGAGAGTGGTGACTTACTCCGTGCGATTAAATGCTGAGGCCGATCAAAACAGCAACGCAATGGAGGCCGTGTTACCAGTATGATAGCCAGGAGAGAAGCACCTTGGAGCGGATGTTAGTTTCCAGTACAGGCCGATGAAAAGCCGAGAGGGTGGCAAGCGCTACACCTAAATGCTTTTCAGTTTTTTCAACTTTTTAAGTTTAGGAGTCATTTTACAAGCCCTGAATTTATTAGATTATTCCTGACTGTTTGAAATGCAGTGTATTGACCTTTTAATTTAGCAACAAAGCTCATGTAGAGAAAACAAAACAAAATAATTGAGATATACAGTTGAAGTCGGAAGTTTACATACACCTTAACCAACTACATTTAAACTCATTTTTCACAGTTCCTGACATTTAATCTGAGTAAAAATTCCCTGTTTTAGGTCAGTTAGGATCACCACTTTATTTTAAGAATGTGAAATGTCAGAATAATAGAGAGAATGATTTATTTCAGCTTTTATTTTCTTTCATCACATTACCAGTGGGTCAGAAGTATACATAAACTCAATTAGTATTTGGTAACAATTCCTTTAAATTGTTTAACTTGGGTCAAACATTTCTGGTAGCCTTCCACAAGCTTCCCACAATATGTTGGGTGAATGTTGGCCCAATCCTCCTGACAGAGCTGGTGTAACTGAGTCAGGTTTGTAGGCCTCCTTGCACGCACACGCTTTTTCAGTTCTGCCCACAAATTTTCTATGGGATTGAGGTCAGGGCTTTGTGATGGCCACTCCAATACCTTGACTTTGTTGTCCTTGAGCCATTTTGACACAACTTTGGAAGTATGCTTCCATTTGCGACCAAGCTTTAACTTCCCGACTGATGTCTTGAGATGTTGCTTCAATATATCCACAAAATTTTCTTGCCTCATGATGCTATCTACTTTCTGAAGTGCACCAGTCCCTCCTGCAGCAAAGCACCCCCACAACATGATGCTGCCACCCCCGTGCTTCACGGATGGGATGGTGTTCTTCGGCTTGCAGGCCTCCCTATTTTACTTACTGATTCCTGGCTGTTGGTGTGGTGGTAGTTTTGTTGTTCTTGCTGTGCTCTTCTTGGCATGCAACTTCTGCTGATGACTTAACAAACAAACAAAGCAGAGCTCCTCAAATGACCTTCTAAGTCCGTGCAGAGAGGAGGATCGTGATCTCAACTGTCCCTATCCCTAACCCATGATAAACTCAGAGAGCTAAACAGAGCTATTTAAATCCCCTGTGTCACTGGCAGGAGCAGGCTGCCAAGAAGACCCCCACTACAGTGGATTGTGTGTGTGTGTGTGTGTGTGTGTGTGTGTGTGTGTGTGTGTGTGTGTGTGTGTGTGTGTGTGTGTGTGTGTGTGTGTGTGTGTGTGTGTGTGTGTGTGTGTGTGTGTGTGTGTGTGTGTGAGAAGGACTGTTCATCCCACACAGGCTGTGTGTGTGAGAGAAGGACTGTTCATCCCACACAGGCTGTGTGTGAGAAGGACTGTTCATCCCAAACAGGCTGACCCAGTCCTTGCCCCTGTCTGACCTCTGACCCATTTCTGTGTGTGTAGGTGCGATACCGTAGAGACAACCTCTCTGGCCGGCAGCTCCAGCACTTCCCCATGCTGGATGACCTCATGAAGGACATGTGTGATGGCGCCGCTCTGCTGTCAGTGGTGCACTTCTACTGCCCCGAATGTATGAGGCTAGAGGGTAGGTTGTCTTCTAACTGCCTTGAAATCATGAGTTCAGATATGTCAAGCATACCCGATCTGGCCTGCGAGCCGATTCAATGCTGGTGGTTTGAGTAAAAAAGTTATAACTCAATCTACATTTAAATGACTATAACCAAATAGAAACTGTGTAGAGATGATAATAGACCTGTATAAAGTCTCTTCACTTGAATCATCAAAGCGCCAAGCATTGAACATTTAAAAAATTGATGGTTAGAGGACAATTTTGTGCAAATTTTGACAGCAAGGAAGTATTGCCTATTTTCAGTGCGGCCCTCTGGACCTCGGTGAAGATCGAATGCGTCCCACGGGGAAAAATTTGTTACACGCCCCTGGGCTAGAGGGCACCCAAAGGAGGACGGAAAATGGGTGTCCTCCGGCTACACCATGGCGCTACCTCAAAGAGTACTGTTGAGGCTACTGTAGACCTTCATTGCAAAACAGTGTCTCAGCGATTAACTTTTTAAACTTCTCACTCTATTCTAAATATGCACCATTCTGGTTTTAGATCTGGACATAGCACTGTTTCAGCCACTATGCTTGTTTAATGTGATGTGGTAAATTGCCTAGATCATAAAACATTGTGCTGCCCTATTTATAGACTTTTCCAATGCATTTGACATAATATTCATCTGTACGCAGATGACACGGTTATATAAGCCCATCGCACCGACTGTTGACCAAGCTATGTTAGAGCTGCAATCTGATTTTGTTGCATGCAGTCAACTTTCCTGACAGTTCTTGACTCTGGTGACACCATTTACCAGAATTCAGCAGCCACTACTGTTAAACCTTTGTATGCTGTCTACCGTAGCGCCCTTCGTTTTATCACAGGTGACAGGTTTAATACTCACCACTGCATCCTGTATCAGAAGGTCGCCTGGACCTCACTAAAGTTCCGTAGATCACTTCATTACTTTCTTCTTGTTTACAAAACTCTGCTCCACAAGCTTCCAACATACTTCACTTCCCTATTTACAAAAATAAATATGAGACACCAAACACATTCACAGGGTTGATTAACTCTTGTGGTTCCGCTTGTCTCCACAAAGTTTGGTAAATTCACCTTTAGATTTAACGCACTGCAGTTATGGAATACCTTACAAAACAAATTGCACGTGAATTCCCGGGTGCTGATAGGGTAGTTTAAAATGCTCTTATTAAATGAGTTTACTGACATGTGCAATTGTATCAATTGATTATTATAAGTTGTTGTAATAACCTGATGTAATGTAATTATTAGGGATGCGCTATATATCAGTGAACATATTGGAATCGGACGATATTAGCTAAAAATGCCAACATCGGTATCGGCCCGATGTCTAGTTTAACGCCGATGTTAAAAACCGATGTCAAAGCTACCGTGGATACCTATATAACTTAGGAAGGAAGAAGGCAGATTGACATGACGTAATGAAGCCACGTAAAATTTTGCTTTACACGTACAACACAGCATTCCTAACCTAGTCCACACAATGTCTGCTGTGTGGATCGAGCAGTCATTTGAAAGGGTAAGAAAATTTCAGCGAGACAACTCAAAAGCAAAATCCATTAAAGCCAAGATAATGGAATTCACTGCCCTTGACAATCAAGCGTTCTCTGTCGTGGGACTGGTCGAGCACTGGTACACACTACCAAGTGAGCTATTTTTCTGATGTTGCCCTACACGAGTTGCACAGTAATAGCGTCACTGCTATTAGCTTCACGACATACATACTATGGAATGCCATTTGGGTCTTTGCATGTCAAAAAATATACAGTAGCACTGTCAAAGCTGTTCAAAAAACATCTGCAAACACTGGCCAAGAACGATGTGTTTACAATACCGCAATGGTAATAAAGCAACTTCTGGGGTAGCTAGCTTTAGCTTGGTACCTAGCTAGCACCAATACAACCAGCCTGAAAACAATGACCAGTAGAAACTGCAGTCATTTTCATTATTCTTAGCAAGGATTTAGGATTTTGACACTTGTTGTTCGCCTATTGAAATTGAACTTCAGTTCATGAAAATAAATAGCTAGCCAGCTGCTTAACCCTGTTGCCCAAAGCTAATGTTATAAGCAGCCAGCTAGCTTCATCTGGCTAGTGAGGCTCGACCGGACTGGGTTATGTGTTGTGAAGCTGGCCACAATAAGGATTAGGCACAATAGTGGAATTTGTGGTTTGCCTTCAAAATAAAAGTATGTCATTGACAGTGATGCAAATGAATAGAGACAGTAGATTTATGCCATACTTTTATTTTGAATGTTAATCGCAAAGTCCACTATTGTGACTAATTCTTATTGTGGCTAGCTTCACATGGATGAGTCCGACCACCATTAATCAAATAAGAACGGTCTTATAAATTAGAGTTATTTTAAATGATGACACGGCATCCAAAGTTTTAAGAGTAGTGGCTGCTGAATTCTGGTAAATGATGTCACCAGAGTCAAGAACTGTCAGGAAAGTTGACTGCACAATCTGCTTCCTTTTGTTCATGGAGAGGCAAGATCTATTCCTAAAAAATAAGCCTGTTTTAAATCTTAGCTTTTTAACTATCACATCGCAATTTTTTTTTACGTTAAACCTTTACGTTAGACCTCCTGGAGGGCAGGTAGTTTGCCCCCGGTGATGCGTTGTGCAGACCTCACTACCCTCTGGAGAGCCTTACGGTTGTGGGCGGAGCAGTTGCCGTACCAGACGGTGATACAGCCCGCCAGGATGCTCTCGACTGTGCATCTGTAGAAGTTTGTGAGTGCTTTTGGTGACAAGCCGAATTTCTTCAGCCTCCTGAGGTTGAAGAGGCACTGCTGCGCCTTCTTCACGATGCTGTCTGTGTGGGTGGACCAATTCAGTTTGTCTGTGATGTGTACGCCGAGGAACTTAAAACTTGCTACCCTCTCCACTACTGTTCCATCAACGTGGATAGGGGGGTGTTCCCTCTGCTGTTTCTTGAAGTCCACAATCATCTCCTTAGTTTTGTTGACGTTGGGTGTGAGGTTATTTTCCTGACACCACACTCCGAGGGCCCTCACCTCCTCCCTGTAGGCCGTCTCGTCGTTGTTGGTAATCAAGACTACCACTGTTGTGTCGTCCGCAAACTTGATGATTGAGTTGGAGGCGTGCGTGGCCACGCAGTCGTGGGTGAACAGGGAGTACAGGAGAGGGCTCAGAACGCACCCTTGTGGGGCCCCAGTGTTGAGGATCAGCAGGATGGAGATGCGGGGGATAGCAATCATCCAAGGTTTTGCCAGCCCTGGTTGCTCAATCGACATGCTGATACAATTTAGGGAGTCTTGTTTTCAGATTAGCCTTGTCAAAATCCCCAGCTACAATGAATGCAGCCTCAGGATATATGGATTTCAGTTTGCAAAGAGCCAAATAAAGTTTGTTCAGAGCCATCGATGTGTCTGCTTGGGGGGGATATACACGGCTGTGATTATAATCGAAGAGAATTCCCTTGGTAGATAATGCGGTCGACATTTGATTGAGGAATTCTAAATCAGGTGAACAGAAGGACTTGAGTTCCTGTATGTTGTTGTGACCACACCACGTCTCGTTAACCATGAAGCATACGCCCCCACCCCTCTTCTTACCAGAAAGATGTTTGTTTCTGTCGGCGTGATGCGTGGAGAAACCAGCTGGCTGCACCGACTCCGATAGCGTCTCTCCAGTGAGCCATGTTTCCGTCAAGCAAAGAACGTTACAGTCTCTGATGTCCCTGTGGAATTCTAAATTCCTCTATTATTTCCCAATCAGAATTCATTACTCTGTCAATGCATTCTATGGGATTGTAAAACCCATATTATTATAAGAATGGACAGAACCCCTGTCTTAATCGTCAGGTAACAGCGTTTAATTCAAGAGAGTACTCCCACATACACATTTTTCCACAGGTTATAAACTGAAAATGACGTCAGCGTTTTCTAAATGTTCTATCTCTTTCATGACACCGGTAGAGAGGCCCTATAGTTCTCGAGCCTTCGCTCCTCGCTTCGTTTCCCTCTTTTACGAAGTCGTTTTTTGGGTCGCCGGCTGGGATCCATTCTGTTGTCCTGGGTGAAAGGCAGAACACAGGATCCACTTCGCGAAAGTCATATTCTTGGTCGTACTGATGGTGAGTTGACGCTGCTCTTATATTCAGTAGTTCTTCTCGACTGTATGTAATGAAACCTAAGATGACCTGGGGTACGTACCAATGTAAGAAATAACACGTAAAAAAACAAAAAACTGCATAGTTTCCTAGGAACGCAAAGCGAGGTGGCCATCTCTGTCAACGCCGGAAGTAATACAGTGATAGTGTAATCAATGTGTAATAACTACGTAAAAAATGTAGGAACACGTTCAATTATTATGTGACGTGCAGTCATATTCAGGTCCTGATTATTCAGCAAGCTTATTTGACTCAAATGGCGTTCCATATAAATCTTGGTTGAGAATGAAATGACTGAACAAATGAACAATGAAAAAGCACAGCAAGTAAGTGAAACAAATAGGTTTTGATTATGTTTGACTGGTAATGTGGACATACGTACACTACAGTTCAAAAGTTTGGGGTCACTTAGAAATGTCCTTGTTTTTGAAAGAAAAGCACATTTTTTGTCCATTAAAATAACATCAAATTGATTTTTAAAAAATACAGTGTAGACATTGTTAACGTTGTAAATGACTATTATATCTGCAAGATATTATACTGCGGCAAACAACATTACCGTTGGAACTTAATTTGTCCGGGAAAAAAGAATAAAAACACTTGGTTTAAATCTTCACAAAAGTTTTGAAGCTGACATATGGAATTGTTTTAAGATGGTCATACTATGGATCATTTAGCTATTTGATTTTGAAATGTAGGTTCCTTTGGGTAAAAAAATATATATATATTGATTTGGCCTTCACTACTATAGCCCAGAGAAACGCGTTAATTAAATGGCAAAAAAAGACAGTCAAAAAATAAATCATAAGAAACAAGGTTTTGAAGTGTTTGTCCTGTATCTAGCAGATATTGTATAAGAACATTTCAGAAATATATACACTACCGTTCAAAAGTTTGGGGTCACTTAGAAATGTCCTTGTTTTTGAAAGAAAAACACATTTTTGACCATAAAATAACATCAAATTGATAAAAAATACACTGTACACATTGTTAACGTTGTAAATTACTATTGTATCTGGAATTGCTGTCCTCCATAGGGTACTGTATACCATGTTATTCTGTTGAAGAAGCTGTCCTCCATAGTGTACTGTAGACCATGTTATTCTGTTGAAGAAGCATTCCTCCATAGTGTACTGTAGACCATGTTATTCTGTTGAAGAAGCTGTCCTCCATAGGGTACTGTAGACCATGTTATTATATTGAAGAATCTGTCCTCCATAGGGTACTGTAGACCATGTTATTCTATTGAAGAAGCTGTCATCCACAGTGTACTGTAGACCATGTTAATATATTGAAGAAGCTGTCCTCCATAGGGTACTGTAGACCATGTTATTCTGTTGAAGAAGCATTCCTCCATAGTGTACTGTAGACCATGTTATTCTGTTGAAGAAGCTGTCCTCCATAGGGTACTGTAGACCATGTTATTCTGTTGAAGAAGCTGTCCTCCATAGGGTACTGTAGACCATGTTATTATATTGAAGAATCTGTCCTCCATAGGGTACTGTAGACCATGTTATTCTGTTGAAGAAGCATTCCTCCATAGTGTACTGTAGACCATGTTATTCTGTTGAAAAAGCATTCCTCCATAGTGTACTGTAGACCATGTTATTCTGTTGAAGAATCTGTCCTCCATAGGGTACTGTAGACCATTTTATTCTATTGAAGAAGCTGTCATCCACAGTGTACTGTAGACCATGTTAATATATTGAAGAAGCTGTCCTCCATAGGGTACTGTAGACCATGTTATTCTGTTGAAGAAGCTGTCCTCCATAGGGTACTGTAGACCATGTTATTCTGTTGAAGAAGCTGTCCTCCATAAGGTACTGTAGACCATGTTATTCCGTTGAAGAAGCTGTCCTCCACAGGGTACTGTAGACCATGTTATTCTATTGAAGAAGCTGTCCTCCATAGGGTGCTGTATACCATGTTATTCTATTGAAGAAGCTGTCCTCCATAGGGTACTGTAGACCATGTTATTCTGTTGAAGAAGCTGTCCTCCATAGTGTACTGTAGACCATGTTATTCTGTTGAAGAAGCTGTCCTCCATAGTGTACTGTAGACCATGTTATTCTGTTGAAGAAGCTGTCCTCCATAGGGTACTGTAGACCATGTTATTCTATTGAAGAAGCTGTCCTCCATAGGGTAGTGTAGACCATGTTATTCTGTTGAAGAAGCTGTCCTCCATAGGGTACTGTAGACCATGTTATTCTATTGAAGAAGCTGTCCTCCATAGTGTACTGTCGACTAAGTTATTCTGTTGAAGAAGATGTCCTCCATCTGGGCAGACAGATTCTGTAGTGCCCTTTCCTCTATGTTTATGGCGACGACGGAGCTTTAGATTTAAGTTCTTATCAACTGAGCCTAAATTGATCACCTAGCTACGTTGTCTGCTTTATTACCAGACAGTAAATGGAGCACTCCTGAACCCGATGATCCTGTGTGTGCGCGTGTAAGTAGCGTCAAGATCTGTCCTTTTCTTCTACCAATTCAAAATAATGCGAATACGTCCATGATTAAGGCTATTGTCTCTGCCATCTCGCTAGCTACAAGTTACCCTGCCCAGCTACCCGCCACAACGTTTGTGCTGGAATAGAAATATCGCGACGAACATATCCTAAGGGGAAGAAGTTTTATTTTGCCAACAAAGAAAAGGTCAATAATATTGTAAAAGTAACTAGGTAACGGATTACATAAAAACTAACGCGTTAGGTTATTAGTTACCACAAAGTATTGAGTACTTTAAGTACTTTGAGTACTTTAAAGTCACCCCCCAACACTCTTTCTGTACTAGTTATGTTGTGTGTCTGTCCTCGAGAGATTACACTATGTGTGACAAGGTTAGCTAATATAGCCTCATTCTAACAGTGAAGTAAAAATCAATCACATTTATTTTTTAAAGCCCTTTCTATGTGTCTTCCAGATATTTGCCTGAAAGTGGTGTCCTCCATAGCAGACAGCCTGTACAACATCCAGCTCTTGAGGGAGTTTTGTAATGAGTACCTGAACCGAAACTTCCACCTGCGTCCAGAAGATGTGCTGTATGCTCCCCCAGTGCTGAAGGTGAGCCCCCATTCTACTACTTTACCTCAGTGGAGAAACAGAGGCTATCATTCTTTCTTGATTTGCCTCACTCATTGCTTCTCATAGCGCATTGTAGGAGGTCAGACCTCTTCCATTGTGTTTCAGGAGGAATTGAGGAAATACAAAGAGACCCTGTCTGACCATCTCTGCTCCCTCCCTTCTGTGATTCAAACTAAATAAGGGGTTCCATTACATGGCTTTAACCTAACCTATCCAATCCTATCAGAACATTGGCCAGTTCTATAAAGAGGGAAGTAGGATGCATCTTGAAAGCATTTAAACAGGACCTCAATGCACTCACTACTAGCAGACATACAGGTAAATGCCAGAATAAAGGAAACACCAACATAAAGGGTCTTAATAGGGATTTGGGCCACAACAGCTTAAATGCACATTGACATAGATTCTATAATTGTTTGGTGTCGCATCCCTCCAATAGAGTTCCGTCTTCCACAAGAAATTCCATAATTTTGTGTTTTTGGTCGTCGAAAACGCTGTCTCAATACACTATGTATCCCTCATTTGCTTAAGTGTTTCCATTATTTTGGCAGTTACCAGTTATTTAAACACTCTCCAATGTTGTGGTGTTGACTCTGTTGTTTCTGACATCTTTCCAAAGCACAATATCATGGTGTTCATCGCAGAGCTATTCTGGTGGTTTGAGATCCTCAAGCCCGACTTTGTCCAGCCCCGGGATGTGCAAGAAGTCAAAGACGGTACAGACGTTGTATTCTTCTTCTTATAATATATTATTTTACACTGTTGTATAATATGTGCTACTGCCTTTCATTCATCCAGAGCCAATGTTTTCATCAGGTTTTTTGAATTTGTCTTTGAGCTACTCATAAGAAGGTTCCTCAGTGTTTTGGTTGACACTCTTTGCCATCAATCTCATAGTGAGGTCACTGCTGCAGCCCAAGGATTCCCGCCCCCATGTCTCCATCTCCAATGCTACCAAACGCAGCTTCCTGGCCACACCTGGCTCTCCTGACATCGTAACAACGTCCCAAAGCCCAGATATCTATAACAGGTACTACTTGAAACTCACTTTTCTGTCAGTCTGTTTCTGTCTGTGTGTTATCTTAGTTTTCTGCTAGGATTGGAATGAGCTTTTGCTCACGTGTGTGTGTGTGTGTGTGTGTGTGTGTGTGTGTGTGTGTGTGTGTGTGTGTGTGTGTGTGTGTGTGTGTGTGTGTGTGTGTGTGTGTGTGTGTGTGTGTGTGTGTGTGTGTGTGTGTGTGTGTGTGTGTGTGTGTGTGTACCTGTGTGTGTGTGTGTGTGTACCTGTGTGTGTGTGTGTACCTGTGTGTGTGTGTGTACCTGTGTGTGTGTGTGTGTGTGTGTGTGTACCTGTGTGTGTACCTGTGTGTGTACCTGTGTGTGCGGGCGTGCTTGTGTGTGCCAGGGTTTCTGTTAGCCGGTAATTGCTGGCTTTTGGCCGATTTTAAAATAAATGAAAAGTTGATAAATAAAATTGTAACCGGCCAAATTGTCCAGAGATGACATGCTACTGAGGAGAGAGAGAAAACAAGAGTGGAGCCTCGGCCTAGGCTGCTGTTGATGGCGAAGTTGGAGGCCTTTTTCATTGAAGTAAAATATAGTGAAAAGCCTAAAAGGCAGGGCTTTAGACTGCGACCCTTTGACTTGGCTGTGCGAGTTCAAACATTTATTGGTTGCATCGGTGCGGGCTGCAGATTCAGATTCATTCACCTCACTAAAAACGTTCTATTTTTTAGGAGGCTAAAACCATGATTTGGTCAAACAGTAAAGTACTATATCCTCATGATTTCTGTAATGAAAGTGTCTACATGCCAAAGTACCTGTTTCGCGGGGGCATGCTGCTGCACTCTCTCCTTTTTGGGCTTCCGAGTAGCGCAGCATCTCCGTGCAAGAGGCTTCAATATGGTAACTGGTTCGAATCCAGGCAGTATCACATCCGGCTGTGATTGGGAGTCCCATAGGCCGGAGTAGGCCATCATTATAAATAACAGTTTGTTCTTAACTGACTTGCCTAGTTAAATAAAGGTTACATAAAAAAATATGTACACTAGTTTGGAATCACTTAGAAATGTCCTTCTTTTTGAAAGAAAAGCTATTTTTTTGTCCATTTAAAATAACATCAAATTGATCAGAAATACAGTGTAGACCTTATTAATGTTGTAAATGACTATTGTAGCTGGTAACTGCAGATTGTTAATGGAATACATTGGGGCAAAAAAGTATTTAGTCAGCCACCAATTGTGCATGTTCTCCCACTTAAAAAGATGAGAGAGGCTTGTAATTTTCATCAAAGGTACACTTCAACTATGACAGACAAAATGAGAAAAAAAATCCAGATCGAGGGAGATTATCCGTGGTCTTGTATGTCTTCCATTTCCTAATAATTGCTCCCACAGTTGATTTCTTCAAACCAGTTTCAGAATGATAACTTCCAAAATGTGCTACATGACATTTATCATTAAGTCACCCAGGTGTCCCACACAAGTAGCCCAAATGTACCCAAGTGGCCAAATTGGTGAAGTTATACATTTTGAATGGTATAACTATATACAAAATACCAAAATGGTATTCTAACACATACCCCCAAAAAATTGAGAAAAAAATGAAAAAAATATATACATTAACAAAATAACACTTTCAATATTTGGAAGACCCTCAGTCCAATACACAATATTGTGCTGCTGATGCCAGGTGCCATAGCAGTCTCTTTCTGCTGTAAAGCAGAGGGTCACCAAGCATGTGGTGCAGGTGATGGGGGACTTCATTTTGCAAAGAACACAGTGACGCCTCCATGCTGTGCCCCTTTGGACCTGAGGCACATCCATGCCTGCAGAAATACATTTGGGCAGATGAACACCACTTGTGGCAGGGACTGGATGAACCAGCTTCAGTGGGGGATGGACACCTTGGCACTGGGGGCTCCCATTCGGAGTCAGTGTCACTGTGAAAGAAAATGTTCAGTTAGAATAGTTTCACATATGAGCCCAGTATCAACAGGTATAATAAACAGATGTATATAGAGTACAGGGAACATAAGGTTGAATATATTATTATAGACCTGCTAGATCTACTGTCTCATTTATAGTATGACATTTCAGCTCGAAATACTGTCTATTATATTATGACAGACCAGCTAGATCTGTCTTTATTATATTACAACAGGCCAGCTGTATCTACTGTCTCCATTTCACTTTGGACATTGTTGTGGGCCTGCCCTCCCCTCAACAGCCTCAAATAGGCTATTTCATTTCACAAATAATAGTTTATATCATTAATTTCAAACAAAGGCATTGGCATGAGAAAAACTTACCAGTCCAAAACAATGTCCTCTCCGTTCAAAAAATATTCCTCCATTTGGGAATCGCTAAATGAATCATCCTCCAACAATCTCTGTCTCATTTTCCCGATCAACTTCTTCTAAAATTGTGTGTACATCTGTATATCTAGAGTTAGATTTAGCTTTCCCTGACTTAGTCGCCATACTGATTGATATATAAACAGCTGAAGACGCGCTTTACCAAAACAACGCTGTGCGTAACATGCGTTGCTCCCCTGTATGAAACTTCAATGGCGAATGACCCTCTTTACGCCGGAGTTTACTACATGGGTTGGTCTTCCAACACATAAACATTACATGTTGCCATTTACCTCATCTCATTGGCTATCTACCCAGCTAGATTTCAAGATGATCAGTCAATCAACGAAACAGCGGTCAAAATCATTGGTGCACAATGATGTCATTACTTGTTGCCTTCAAATCGGTTTCTTTCAGTCAATACGTCCCGCAAAATGACCCATCAGGTTTGGTTGTGTTACAAACAAACCAGTTGATTGCAATGAAACCAAACATCGACTGGAAAAGTCACGTTTTGTGTGTGTATTTCACAAAATGTTTTGTGTTAGGTTATAAAAATGGATTTGATCAAACAAAAGACCATTCATTGTGTAACAATGAGCATTGGGATTGCAAACAGAGGAAGATCGTCAAAGGTAAACTATTTATTTTATTGCAGTTTGTGATTTTGTTACGCATGTGCTGGTTGAAATAGTTGTTTTTTATGGGGCTCTATCCTCAGATAATCGCATCGTATTCTTTCGCAGTAAATCCTTTTTTAAATCTGACAACGCGGTTGGATTAGCAAGATTCTAGGCTTTCGAAACATGTGAGACACTTGTATTTTCATGAATGTTTAATATGACTATTTATGTAGTGATCACCGTATGTTGTCGAATTTCATCCCGCTAACAGGTTCTGTATGCAGAGAGGTTAAATGTGCAGAAGTACTATCTCACAGCTCGATGAAACCTTCACTTTTGCGCATAGTTTATTTATTAAAACACTCACTCCCTGTGCTGGCTTCCGGACTCTCAGCGCACTCGTTACAGAATAACACCTCACCTAAGGGAAGCATCAGGAAGTGTTTTTTTTTTGTGTTTTTTTGTCAGTGTTAACGCCGGGTCCGGGAGCTGATACGGGCTCTCATGCCTCCGCCAGATCACCAGGATACCCTGCCTCAGCCAGCTCGTCGGGCTTTTATGCCTCCGCCAGATTGCCAGGCTCCCCTGCCTCAGCCGGCTCGTCAGGCTTTCATGCCCCAGCCAGATTGCCAGGCTCCGCTGCCTCAGCCGGCTCGTCAAGCTCCCCTGTCTCAGCCGGCTCTTCAGGCTTTCATGCCTCCGCAAGATCGCCAGGCTCCCCTGCCTCGGCCAGCCGGATTGTCACTTTCCCCTGCCTCAACCAGCTCCCCTGCCTCACCCGGCTCGTCGGGCTTTCATGCCTCCGCCAGATCGCCAGGCGCCCCTGCCTCAGCCGGTCTCTCATGTTCCCGCGTCCCAGCCAGCTCGACATGTTCCCGCGCTTCAGCAGGGGTGACCGGTCCGCTTTTGATCCCCGGGTTCATCCCGTTTGTCGGCGTCCTGCAGCTGGAGCTGCGTGTCGGGAGGGGGTGCTGTCACGTATACTCCCTCTCCGGCCTCTAGGTCATCAGGCTGCTGATTATCCCGCATACCTGTCACCATCATCAAGCGCACCAGCGCCTCATGACACTCACCTGGACTCCATCACCTCCTTGATTATCTTCCCTATATCTGTCACAACCCTTTGGTACTCTGTTTCATATCGGTGCGTTGTTTGTGTTCATTGTTTTGTTTATTTATTAATACACTTACTCCCTGTACTTGCTTCCGGACTCTCAGCGCACTCGTTATACAGGTACTTTCCCGAAACGGATGACACAAACAACTGGATTAGTTATTCCTTTCATGGCCTGCCTCCAGTCCACTTACCGATATCTGCACAAGAGAGCCTCATCGAAATTGGATTCTGTGAAAATTTAATTTTGAACCACTGGCAAATTTCTGGATAGGGCTGCGCTCAGAATATCCTGCCTTGGCAAATCGCAATGTTAAGACACTGATGCCCTTTGCAACCATGTACCAATGTGAGAGTGGATTCTCAGCCCTCACTAGCATGAAAACTAAATTCAGGCACAGACTGTGTGGAAAATTATTTAAGACTCAGACTCTCTCCAACATTGCAGAGTTATGTGCATCCTTTCAAGCACACCCTTCTCATTAACCTGTGCTGAATTATTCACGTTTTTGATTAACAAATAAGGTTTAATATGTAAGATGGCTAAATAAAGAGCAAAATGGTTGATTATTATTATTTGTGCCCTGGTCCTATAAGAGCTCTTCGTCACTTCCCACAAAGTATAATAAATGTATTGTATTGTGTGTTTGCCTTTGCGGGCAATGATGGCAAAAAACAACATTTGAGAATGCGCTGACCCTGGTGCTAGAGGGGTACGCAGCTGGAATTTTAATGTTTGAAGGGGTACGAGACTTTAAAAAGTTAGGAAACCACTGTTTTAGGCTTACCAGAGTTAAGCATTATATTATCTTTACAGAAAATATTCTAATCGTAAATTAAGGAATTAGCCTCCTTCTGTACGCCTATATCTGTATAGCAGACGCAGTAGTTGACAAGTATAAAGAAATTCATGTTGGTGTAGTAGAATGCCACCGGCATATCTCGATCTCTCTTTCTCTCTGGGACTAGGCCTAAGCTTCTTGTGTGGCCTAATGGGTTACATACCCGATGCATATGGATGACCGGTACATTTCTCAAATGTTCGATAAATTCAAATCTTCACTGTCAATTATCCAGCGCCAAATTCTCCTGACGCAAACCCTGGTGTGTGCGTGTTTGGGAAACTAATGCCCGATTTCTTTCTTTTGCAGTACCAAAGTCAGTCCTGCATCTAGCTCCTCACACGTATTACTCCCCCTGAGACAGAGGCAACAGAAGTCCATACAGAAGAATGACGCCTCAGGTAAGATGAACTAAATTGTATATTTTCTTTTCACATTGTCCTTTATGTGAAATTAGGCCAGCCCAGCACGGCTTGGCTTGCTCCTATAGTGTGAATCCTGTAGTGTGAATCGGGCATTTATTTGACCTTTTGTTTAAGCAGGGAGCCACCATTAAGACTAGGGTCTCTTTCACAAGGGAGCCCTGCATGCACAAGACAAAATTAAAAACAAGTCAAATACAGCACAACACAAATATTTAAGAAAAACAATGACATTCCTCAATAAGAAGGTCTGCAAGCACCAGAACATCCAATTGTAATTTATTTTGTATTTGGTTTCAGCAATGAGTTGCTTTTTAAAAATAAAAGCAGATTTACCTAGTTCGGTGGAGACCCGAGGATCCTTGAGTTAACCAACATGAGAAGCACAATATCAGACTTATAGTCGTACTGTAAATTAGTGATGTTAATTTTCACAAATGAGTAATGCTCATCACAATTTTATTTTATTTTTATCTCAATCCCATAATGTCACAAAGGCTGATGCATATATAAGGCTATTGTTTAATATTTTGTGTCTGTGTTTAGGGCAGAGAAACAGATCCAACTCTCTGTCACGTGTGGACAGTCAAGTTCAGGGGTCAAGCTTGGCCTGGCCAGAGAGGAGACAGAGGTGAGTGGTTCATTTAACATTTCAGTAATGTATGTTGAAACAAGATAAAAGAAAAGTGAGATTTCAAGTATGTGCAGCTAGGGAAGGTGAACTACAACAATGTCCTTTCATACTTCTCAGAACCCTTTCCACCTGCATGTTCAAGTTCACCTCTGGCTTCGTTAGATAGAGATGTTGAAAGATATTGTTATGGCAGTATCATGGTCTTGCTTTGATCTTTCTCCTCTTTCCTCCCCTCTTCATCTCACCCCATTCTACTCTCCCACTCGCTCCCCTCCCCACCCAGACCCCTTTCCCAGCCGGTGCCCTACGCTCTCCACTTCCCCCTGGAGAGAGAGTGCGATGGCCTGAGCCTGGCCCACTCCATCAGCAAGGACAGCCTGGGAACCAACATCATCAGAATCACACCCAAACACATGCCTGGTGGGCCGGGGATAGGTGTACAACTGCCCCCCCACAGGCTCAACGGTCAGGACATGATGGGCCACATCCGCTTCAAGGACAAGGAGATGGAGGAAGAAGAGCTGGTGGCCATCATCCACCCGGCGGCCCTGGCCAGTGCTACAGCCCCCGTGCCTCCCCCGAGAGTGACGAAATGGAGCAGGACGACCTGGAGGTCCAGAGTGAGGTGACCTCCAGAGTGTCCAGTGCTCGTCACGCCTACTGCCTCACTGCCCCTCACCCTGACCCCCAGGCTGAGAGTTTCTACCTGGAGCCCCTGATGCCAGCCGTTTTTAAGACAGCCAAAGAGAAGAGCATCAGCCTGAACAAGGAAGAGGAAAGCGGGGAGAGTACAAGCAAAGCGGTCCTTAAGAGAACCACTGAGGGTCTTAATTGCACGTTCACCCCCATCCCCAATGTGGAGGCCACCTTTGGTCACTTCAGACCACCCACGAAGGGGGGTACGGGTTCTTCTCAGCTCCCTCTGATGGGGGCAGCAGAGCCCATCACCAAGGATCAGTCTTGTGGCTTCTTCCTCCACCTGCCAGCGGAGCCCGGGGACCAGACGACGACCTTCTTGGGGCTGGCACCGAGCTACAGCCCCTTCCCCACCGCCATTACTACAGCTTGTGTGGGCCGGGACTCATACTCTGAGATTGCAAACCTGGAAGAGGAGGAGGAGGATGATCAGATGGAGCTGGCCAAGGAAGTGGTGAGGAGGGTCATGGGGAAGTGCCTGGGAGAGGGAGGGGAGAGCAAAGGGGAACCGGAGGGGGGCGAGGGCGAGTCGGCCAAGCTCCGGGAGGACATGAAGGTGTGCGAGCGCGAGGACAAGGAAGGCCTGGAAACCTGGAGCGGACCATCCAGCCCTTGCCTTAGCACGGCGTCCTGGGCCAGCAGTGTGTGCAACAGCGGCACCATGCGAATGACCAGCTTTGCAGAGCGCAAGCTCCACCGAAAGGTCAACAGCTTTCCCGACGACTGTTCCAAAAACAGCAGCTCCCAAAAGACCACACCCGATGGCTCGGAGAGCGCCCCCTACACTCTAGGAGGCTTGTGGTGCCTGCAGGCTCCTAGCCCATGTCGGCTGGCTAAAGACGGCGCTTTGCGGGTCAGAAAGGAGGTTGGCACCACCAACGTCCTGGCCTCAGAGGTGGTGCAGCTCCACATGCAGCTGGAGGAGCAGCGGCGGTCCATAGAGCACCAAAAGAAGAAGATGGAGACCATATCGGCGTGCCAGCGACTCAAGCTGGGCAAGGCTGCCTTCCTCAACATTGTCAAGAAGGGGGGTGGCAAGAACAACACGCTGCCCCAGCCCCTCAAACACCTGGAGACCCAATATCAGACGGCCGGCAAGGACAAGGCTTGCAGGGACGATTCGTGTTTGGATGTCCTGAAGGGTCAGAGGAAGGAAGGACAGCAGCAGAGGGAAAGGGACAACAGAACAAACAGTGGCGGTGCAGGGCCGCCGGACGAGGCGGGGGTCGAGCCAGACCTGAGCGAGTGTAGCCGCTCCATAGAGTTGCTGAATGAAGCCATCAGTGCCATTCAGCAGCAGATGATGCAGCTGTCTCTACAGCAGGACCGTCTGATAAAGCAGAGCGTCCAGTCACCCCTAGGGGTCCCGCATGCCGCCTCCCTTCTATCCCTGCCATCAGCCCCTACACCCACCCAAGACACCTCTTCAATTCCTTCCTCAGACTCCACCGTTACCCCCACCACTCACTCAGACTCCACCGCTACCCCCACCGACTCCAAATTCCGCCCGGCCGTGCGTTTCATGGAGACCATCACCACCGCTCCACCCACCCGCCGCCCTCCCAAACTGAGCTCCGGATGCAGCCCCAGGACCAAACCCTCAGAACTCAAACTGACCAAGGAGAATGGCAGGCCGGCTTCCAAGACCGGCACCCCTGCATCCAACACAGACCCTAGGCGCTCCCCGGGGTGGCACACCACCTCCCAAGGGGAGCAGGATAGGGACCGGAGTCAGAACAGCAGCCCCACCTGCGTGATATTCACAGAGAGCCCAAGGGCCTTGGAGAGAGGCACACTCCGTAGCACCACCTTCAAGATCAGAGATGAGGCCAACCAGCGCAGCCACAGAGACGGGCCCACCCTTAACCCTAAGGATTCAACCCCCTATGGCACCCCTCTCACACCCCACTGTGTGGACGTGGCTGAGGGGCGGGATCGTAGCGGCTCAGGGAAGGAGTTCGAGGAGGGAGGTCGAGGGAAAGGCCAGCTGATCGAGGTAGACCTGTCTGACCTGAAGGAACCATCGGAGGGGAAAGACTCCAATATAGGGGACACCTCGGCAGACGGAGAACAGAAGTCAGGGCTGGGTTTCTTCTTCAAGGTAGGAATTTTACTAAAAGTGGCAGCATCTCAATAGTCTCTCCTCGTCTGAAGTAATGAATTTCCCCTTGAGGGACAATACTTTTGTATTAGGGCTGTCAAAGTTAACGTGTTAATGACAGTTAGCTTTTACAATTGTATTTTATTTGAAGAATTTTTTTCACCCAAAAGGTTGGTGAGAAACCCTTAAAGGTCCAATGCAGCCATTTTTATCTCAATATCAAATACTTTCTGGATAACAATGAAGTACCTTAGTGTGATTGTTTGCAATTAAAATGGTCCAAATGAAATAAAAATTCTCAGGCAAGAATTTAGCTAGGACTGTCTGGGAGTGGTCTAATTTACCACATGGTGATGTCACCATGGAAGGTCAAAACTCCGTCCCGCCAAGACAGGCAGAAATTCCAGGCGGTCTTTTCAAACAGCTCTTACACTAAAGGGGCATTATCATAATTTTCTCAATTTCACAGTATTCTTCCAACCTCATAAATATGCACTGATTGTACCAAACATTATGAACACCTTTCCATGACAGACTGACCAGGTGAATCCAGGTGAAAGTTATGAGCACTTGTTAAATCACTGCTGGGTATTTCACACTCAACAGTTTCCTGTGTGTATCAAGAATGGTCCACCACTCAAAGGACATCCTGCCAGCTTGAGACAACTGTGGAAGCATTGGAGTCAACATGGGCCAGCATCCCTATGGAACACTTGGACACCTTGTAGAGTCCATGTCCTGACGATTTGAGGCTGTTTTAAGCTGCACGCATGGGCAGGTGGGCAGCTCCCCTCAGACTGCGCATCTGGGCAGAGAAACACGAGATTGAACTTCACTGAACTTTCTAGTTTTCCCCTTTAGTTAATACTATCAACATTTCGCTGTGCTATCTGAATAGTGCTCGAATCAACGCAATATTAGCCACTTTCAATGTAACATACCGAAACAAAATGAACAATGCCAGACTTGGTATGCAAAACTAACTGTGCCAGATATTTTCTTATAGGCAGCTCTCATTGGTGTAGGATTCTATTTTATTGACATGCATGACTCAGCCCGTACTCTACACAGACCGGTGCGCCAAATTGCCACATATGGATCTGTGCCATTCACTTTGAACTGGACAGCATGAGCAGTCTCGACTAGATGCGCTTGTTTTGAGATCGAAGTGAGAGTTGCATGTAGCCGCCACTGCACATGTGTTCATATTCTTTGCTATTTAGTGAGTTATTAGCCCAATCAACAATGGGGGAGTGGTTGCTTCCTACAAGAGAAAAACATTTTTGCATTTCTAGACAACTTTGAAAAGCAAGTCGAGTGAAGAGCTTTTTTTTATGGCTTAAAGGGGCAGTGTTGTTTTTTGAGACTGTTTTGAATAAGCTAAGTCGCCAATAGGCAGATGCTAGCATAACTGATTCTCTGTAATAATGGTATGGGAATAATAATGAATTATATTTTGTAAAGTGGTTTCTTGCATCAAACAACATTTGGATAAGCAGGGAAATGTCAAGCCCTGCATGTTTTTTTCAAAAGTCTCATGGAATGTAGGCTTACATTGAACACCACACAGGCTGACTGATAGGACAGCTATTTCCATGTTAAAATGTTATGGGATGCATTTTCTCCTCAGTGTTCACAGTAAACTCGTGCCGGAAGTTGCTCAGAATTTTCGTAATGTTCGAGTTTGCCCTCAGCAGACCTGAAATTTGCTCAGTGCCGAAAAAACATTAGAGGGAACATTGGGTCCAACTCAATAAATTAGGAAGGTGTTCTTAATATTTTGTACACTGTGTATATAAAACCAGGCTCATCATGTTCACTGCACTGGGCCATATCAAAATTGAAATTAATCTAAATTCATTACTGAAAATCATGCAATTAACCCGACTAATTTGTGTTGAATTTAATTGATGAAAGCACCGGACAGGGGAACTGAAATTCCCAAAGAGGCATCATCCACCATATTGCTTTAACCGATTCAGAGTTTTCAGATCAGTGCAGATTTTGTCATGTGCCTTAGCAATGAAATGGATGTTGTTCTTGTAGTAAATCAATTTGCCCCCCCCCCCTCCCAAAGGACGATGAGAAGATGGCAGAGGATGAGAGGGCAAAGCGTCGCGCTCACTTTCTCCTCAAACAGCAGCGGAAGATGGAGGAGGCACGGCTCCGCAAACTGCAGACGGAGGCTGAGAGCGAACAGAAACGAGACGAAGCCAGGTACAAACCATAGAGATGTACTAGTGAGCTGTTCCCAATGGCCACCTCTTTGAGAGCATGGGGAGAGCAAATAGTCCATTTCAGAAATATTTAGTAAAGAAATTGAAAAGTGTGTAGTACCACCTACTGTAATGGAGTATGTATGGTCTGAACAGGTATAAAGCCAAGATTGGTGAATTACTGCCACCTACAATTAAGGAATGTTTGCTTAGAAATATAATTATTGGCTGCCCCCTACTGCTGACCTGAATGGAATTACGTGATCCTTCCTTAACCCATAGCAAGTCATACCCACTTGACTATTACAAAATGGTGAACGCCCTCCATGGCGCTTCCCATGCTGTCACAGAAGCAGCCATTGAGAAGAGCACTCTAGTATCTCTATTATACAAACACATCAGTGGCTGGTAGGCCAAAGATGGTTTCAGGCCCTGATACAGAACATATTCCATCATGGCGTGTGTGTATGGTGTGTCAGTGTGCAGGGATAAAGAAAGTGTGTGTGTGTTGTTTGTGAAGGTAAACATAAAAGGTGTGTGTGTCTCTTTCCCCCCAGGCGTAAGGCAGAAGAGGACCGTGTGAGGAAGGAGGAGGAGAAGGTGCGGAGGGAGCTGATCAAGCAGGAGTACCTGAGGAGGAAGCAGCAGGAGCTGATAGAGGAGCAGGGTTTGGTTAAGCCCAGGTGTAAAGCCAGGAAGACCCGGCCTAAGTCCCTGCATCGTGGAGAGTCCTGCTCTGACACAGACTTCTCCAAGGGATCCTCCACACGTAGGCCTACACTAAAACACTATAACCCAAACCAACCCTATCTCCCCTTTACAGTTTTGAACCTCCCAACTAATCTCATCCTCCCTCTATTCTCTAACTAACCCTGTCTCACCCTATTCATGGGTTGCACGTAGTGTCACCCCATTGTTATTGACGTTCTCTTGAGGACTGTTACCTGACTGAACGTTCTACTCAATGCATTTTCAATTGGCGCTGATGAAGATTTCACATTATAGTGGCTTGGAAACACAATGCCATTACAAAAGCTGACAAATAATTAGTAGGGCGATGTCACGCCAAGACAGCTCGAAAATATTAGGAGCATCTCAGCATGTCTTCCCCCTCAGGAGGCTGGAAATATTTGGCATGGGCCATCGGATCCTCAGAAAGTTGTATAGCTGCACCACCGAGAGAATCATGACTGGCTGCATTACTGCTTGGTATGGCAAATGCACCGCCCTTGACCGAAAAGCGCTACAGAGGGTGGTGCAGACAGCTGTACCACACCAAAATGTGGAAAAAGTAAAGGGGTGCGAACACTTTCTGAAGGCACTGTACATGCCTTCTGTCCCTATGAGCCATGAAACATGATACAGACATCTGGAGGCATGTACAGGGATTTCAGAAAGTATTCATACCCCTTGACTTATTCCACATTTTGTTGTTACAGCCTGGATTCAAAATAGATTAAATATACTTTTTTCAGCCATCTACATATAATACCCCGTAATGACAAAGTGAAAATATGTTTTTTGATTTTTTTTTGGTACATTTATTGAAAATGAAATACAGAAATATGTCATTTACATAAGTATTCACACCCCTGAGACAATACTTTGTAGAAGCACATTTGGCAGCGATTACAGCTGTGAGTCTTTCTGGGTACGTCTAAGAGCTTTCCACACCTGGATTGTGAAACATTATCCTATTATTATTTTATCTGTCAAATTGATCCTTTTTGGACGACCATTTGCAGGTGTTAACATAGATTTTCAAGTAGATTTAAGTCAAAACTGTTCCTCGGCCACTCAGGAACATTCAGTGTCTTATTGGTAAGCAAGCCCAGTCTAGATTTGTTCTTGTGTTTTTAGGTTATTGTCCTGCTGAAAGGTGAATTCATCTCTCAGTGTCTGGTGGAAAGCAGACCGAACCAGGATTTCCTCTTGGATTTTGCCTGTGCTTAGCTCCATTCCGTTTCTTTTTCAGTCCACTTTGTCCTGAAAAATTCCCCAGTCCTTAACGATTACAAGCATACTCATAACATGATGCAGCAACCACTATGCTTGAAAATATGATGAGTGGTACTCAAACAGGATGCATGTTTTGAAATATTTGTATTCTGTATAGGCTTCCTTTTTTTCACTCTGTCAATTAGGTTAATATTGTGGAGTAACCACAATGTTGTTGATCCATCCTCAGTTTTCTCCTATCATAGCCAATAAACTCAGTAAATGTTTTAAAGTCACCATTGACCTCATGGTGAAATCCCTGAGCAGTATCCTTCCTTTCTGGCAACGGAGTTAGGAAGGACACCTGTATTTTTGTTGTGACTTGGTGTATTGATACACCATCCAAAGTGTAATTAGTAACGTCACCATACTCAAAGCGATTTTCAATGTCTGCTTTTTGTTTTACCCATCGACCAATAGACTGAGGGAACTTACAAATAATTGTATGTGTGTGGTACAGAGATGCAAATATTATACTTCTGAACTTATTTAGGCTTGCCATAACAAAGGGGTTGAATACTTATTGACTCAAAACATTTCTTCACTTTGCACTTTGTCTGTTGATACCACTGACGTGTGAGTAACAAGAGGTAGGGAAAATGGAGAACTGTTTGCCAAATATATTTTCCAAAATTGTATGTGTTAGTCATGCACATCCCCAATTTTATTTCGTAGTTAGCTCCTTAGCTAAAGCGCCATTATGACTAAGGTAGTTAGTACAGCGTTTAGTCAACTAAGCGAGAACACTTTCTTGTCCACACATGCTTTGATCTCCGCAACAGAAGTAGTAGGCGCGAGTACCCTGACGACTCACACTAAATTATTCCGCAGCTCTGTCATTCACTTCAAGGAACTAACATCCGTGAGCGTGGCGTAGCGTTTGGCCGGATCAAGGAGTAGCCAGGTAAAGGCGAGAGCGCACTGACGGGCAAAAGGAAACGTGTTGCGGTAGTTCAGTGCGCTTCGCTGCATGCATGGAAATGGACATGGCAGAGACATCTGTTGTGCTAATACCTTCCTTCACATAAAGTTATGTTAGACTGTTAAAGATTAGCAGGCCTAGGTTAATTAATCAGTTATTGATCTGTCCTCTTGACATACAGTGCCTTCAGAAGTATTTACACACATTGACTTTTTCCAAATGTTATGTTACAGCCGAATTTAAAATGGATTAAATTGAGATTTTGTCACTGATCTACACACAATACCCCATAATGGCAAAGTGAAAACAGTTTTTTAGAAATGTTTGCAAAAACAAATTTACATAATTTTTCAGACCCTTTGCTATGAGACTCGAAATTGAGCTCAGGTGCATCCTGTTTCCATTTTTCATCCTTGAGACGTTTCTACAACTTGATTGGAGTCCACCTGTGGTACATTCTATTGATTGGACATGATTTGGAAAGGCACACACCTGTCTATAGAAGGTCCCACAGTTGACAATGCATGTCACGGCAAAATCCAAGCAATGAGGTCGAAGGAATTGTCCATAGAGTACCGAGACAGGATTGTGTCGAGGCACAGATCTGGGGAAGGGTACCAAAAAATGTCTGCAGCATTGAAGATCCCTAAGAACACAATGGCCTCAATCATTCTTAAATGGAAGAAGTTTAGAACCATCAAGACTCTTCCTAGAGCTGGCCGCCTGGCCAAACCGAGCAATCAGGGGAGAAGTGCCTTGGTCAGGGAGGTGACCAAGAACCCGATGGTCACTCTGACAGAGCTCCAGAGTTATTCTGTGGAGATGGGAGAACCTTCCAGAAGGACAACCATCTCTGCAGCACTCCACCAATCAGGCCTTTATGGTTGAGTAGCCAGACGGAAGCCACTCTTCAGTCACAAGCACATGACAGCCCGCTTGAAGTTTGCCAAAAGGCACCTAAAGTACAGAGAGATCCTTGATGAAAACCTCAGACCGGGACGAAGGTTCACCTTCCAACAGGACAGCGACCCTAAGCACACACCCAAGACAACGTAGGAGTGGCTTCGGGACAAGTCTTTGAATGTCCTTGAGTTGCCCAGACATGAACCCGATCGAACATCTCAAATCAAATTTTATTTGTCACATACACATTTCTTGCAGATGTTATTGCGGGTGAAGCGAAATGGAGAGACCTGAAAATAGCTGTGCAGCGACACTCCCCATCCAACCTTACAGCGCTTGAAAGGATCTGCAGAGAAGAAAGGGAGAATCTCCCCGAATACAGGTGTGCCAAGCTTGTAGCGTCATACCTAAGAATCAAGGCTTTAATCGCTAAAAAAGTACTGAGTAAAGGGTCTGAATACTTATGTATATGTGATATTTCCATTTTTTATTTTTAACAAATGTGAAGAAAAAAAAAATCCTTTGTCATTATGGGGTATTGTGTGTAGATTAAGGGGGGGAAACAATTGAATCAATTTTAGAATAAGGCTGTAACGTAACCAAATGTGGACCAAGTCAAGGGGTCTGAATACTTTCTGTATGCACTGTACTTTCAGGAGTAAAGATGTGCTTACCCATTCACATAATAATGCAGTAATAGTGTTTAACATGATTTTTAAATGATTACCACATCTCTGTACCCCATACAATACATACAATTATCTGTAAGTTCCCTCAATCGAGAAGTGAATTTTAAGCACAGATTCAAGCCCAAAAACCAGGGAGGTTTTCCAATGGTTTGCAAAGAAGACCAACTATTGGTAGATATAACTATTGGGATATTCAATGTCTGATAGGTTAAAAAAAACAATCAGCATGGTGCAGTTACTAATTACTCTACAAAGATACAGGCACCCTTCCTAACGGGATTTCACCAGAGTTTAATGGCTGTGATAGGAGATAATTGAGGATGGATCATTGTAGTTACTCCACAATAAGAACATAAATTACAGAATGAAAACAAGTAAGCCTGTACAGAAAAAAATATTCCAAAACATGCACAAAATAAAGAATATTCCAAAACATGTACCTGGCACTTGAAGTAATACTGCAAGTAATACTGCAAAAAAATGTGGCGAAGACATTCACTTTTTGTCCTGAATACAAGGCGTTATGTTTGGGGCAAATCTAATACAACACATTACTGAATACCACTCTATATATTGTCAGCATGTTGGTGGCTGCATCATGTTATGGGTATGCTTGTCATCGGCAAGGACTCGTTTTTTAGGATAAAAATAAGCAAAATAGAGCTAAGCACAGGCAAAATCCTAGAGGAAAACTACTTCCATCAGACACTGGGGAGACAAATTCACCTTTCAGCATGACAATTACCTAAAACACAAGGCCAAATATACACTGCAGTTGCTTACCAAGACAACATTGAATGTTCCGGAGTGACCTAGTTACAGTTTTGACTTAAATCAGTTTGAAAATGTAGGGCAAGACTTGAAAATGATTGTCAACAACCAACTTGACAGAGCTTGAATAATATGTTAAACAATAATGAGAAATATTTTACAATCTAGGTGTGAAAGCTCTTAGAGACATACATAGAAAAGACTCACAGCTGTAATTGCTGCGAACGGTGATTCTAACATGCATTGTCTCAGGGGGTTGAATAATTATTTAATCAAGATGTTATTTTCCATTAATAAAAAATAAAAATCTTTCACCTTGACAGATTATTTTGTGTAGATTGTTGACAACAAAAAATGACAAATCCATTTTAATTCCATTTTGTAACTTTCTGAAGGCACTGTAGCTGTATGATTCTAACAGTAGTCTGCAATTGGTGTGGTCATGTCAAAAGTCGATCCTCCCAATTAAGTTTCTAAGTGAAAATTGGCAGAACTGTCTGAGATGCTCAAAATATGGCCTGTTGTGGAATCGCTCAGTAGGAAATGCCTTTGTCATTGGGATGACGGCAGATTGAATTTAGATGCTACCTAACATTGCGGGGAGAGCACTAGATTTTGGCTAGCTAACTGCTAGGTATTTTTGACA